>NC_057800.1:588203502-588306129 GCF_018294505.1 Triticum aestivum
AATTGTTGTTTAACAACAATTGTAGTCTACACTTTTTTTTATTATTTTTTAAATGAAGAGGGGAGAGGAGGCGGAGCTCACCGGGGAGCGGGGGAGGGTGCGGGGGGTGCTCGTCGGCGGTGGTGGAGCGGGGGAGGGTGCGAGTGGGATCGAGATCGAGATGGAGGGGGAATCGAGATCGAGATGGAGGGGGATCGAGATCGATTGTCCTCATGAATATTTAATATTTTATCATATTGAATATCAAAAAATATCATCAAATTTGAAAAAATATTCATGAATTCAAAAAGTGCCCATGAAATTTAAAAATATTCATGGTATCAAAAAGTGCCCATGAAATACAACCGAGAAATGAAGACTACGATTTAAATACAGTCGATCTTAGCTAGCTATCTGTTCATAATCTTCTTGCCCTTCTTTTTCGCAAATGGAGTTCTTCTGTGGAACGGACGTCCTTTAGGTAGGGTGGTCCTGCTTCTTCTTGTAGTGTATGCTGCTACTTCATCATCGTCGTCATGTTCGATCTTCGGGTCGCCGTACTTGTCGAAGTCTTGCTCATTGGCTACTCCATCCATTCCAATGATCTTCCTTTTGCCTCTCCTCACGACAACACGACTGGGCTTTGACGGGTCGGTAATGAAGAAGCATTGGTCCACTTGGGAAGCCAGTACCCATGGCTCATTTTTCATGGTGACGTTTGCAACCGCGGTCTTGGATTTGGCTTCGGGTATAACCATGGTGGTGAAATACCGGTCTTCTTTTAGGACGCTCTTGGCCCATCTGACACGAAACATCGGGACCTTCTCTACAGCATAGCTCAGCTCCTAGATCTCCTCGATCCTTCCGTCGTATCTATCCTTGTCGTTACCGTGGTAGGATTCCATCGTTACCCCGGAGTTCTGATAACCATCGCTCTTCATGTCCTTGTCCTCGGTGTAGAATGTGTAGCCGTTGATATCTTACGACTCATAGGTCATCAGGTTGTGCTCGGCACCCTGTCACAAGGCGAATATGAGTTGTTCTTCCGCGGAAGAATCCTCATGTAAAGGGTACGACAGAAGCTTCTGCTTGAACCAACGCATGAAACATGAGTTGTGCTCTTTTATTATATCTCCGTCTGTCCTCTGTTGGCCTCGGTCATTGTATGTCTTCTCAATAAAGGTTTTGTGCTCTACCACCCAAGGATCGACCACGTCTATCTGTTGTAGCACGACTAGGTTTGCTCTTTCAAAGTCGGTGAGTCGACCCTCGAAGTCGACATGCATTTCGCGGCGACCCTCACGGTGACCCCTTCCAGCGAGCCTGCCGAGGTGCCTGTTGACGGGCAGACCAACGGGGTTCTCGATGCCTAGATAATTCGTGCAGTAGGAGATGCACTCTTCGGTCAGAAAGCCCCTGGCTATACTTCCCTCTGGACGTGACATGTTGCGAACGTATCCTTTGATGACACCATTCATCCTTTCGAACGGCATCATGCTGTGCAGGAATGTCGGCCCGAGTTGGATGATATCCTCCACGATATAGACCAGCAGATGCACCATAACGTCGAATAATGCGAGTGGGAAGTACATCTCAAGCTCGCATAGTATCACCACGATCTCTTCCTGTAGCCTTCTGAGTTGCCTCACGCCAACCGACTTCCGAGAGATGACGTCGAAAAAGTTGCATAGGCCAAATAGCGTTTCACGGACGTGCGCGTCCATGATCCCACGGATTGCAACTGGAAGTATCTGCGTCATCAGCACGTGACAGTAGTGAGACTTCATCCTGCTGAACTTTTGCTTGGTTGGGTCTAGGTATCTGCTTATCTTCCCCGCGTAACTGTAAGGAAGTTTTACTCCTATGAGGCAGGTGAAAAACTGCTCGATCTCCTCCTGACTTAGAGTGAAGCATGCGGGAGGGTAGTCATTTCCGGTCTTCTTGGCCTTTTTGCCTTTGTGACGACTTTCTGTGTCCTGCTTCGCCTCATCATCATCATCATCATCATCATCATCATCATCATCATCATCATTAGCGTGAAGCTCCTGCCTGATGCCCATTGATTTCAAGTCTGCCCTTGCTTTTGGCCCATCTTTGGTCCTCTCTGGCATGTTGAGCAAGGTACCAAGCAGACTCTCGCACACGTTCTTCGTGATATGCATGGCATCAAGGCTGTGAGGCACATGGTGGATCTTCCAGTACGGCAAGTCCCAGAAAACAGACCTTGTTTTCCATACCTTCAGCAGCGGCTCTGGCGCCTTTCGCTTCTTTCCCGGCTCTGGCGCCTTTTGCTTCTTTCCCGGCAGTGGGCAATCTTTCCAATTTTTCAACAGCCCATCTATTTCCTCGCCGCTCCTCGTACGCGAGCGTCTTCGGAGTTCGGTTTCACCATCGAATAAATCCTTGCGTTTCCTCCATGGGTCATCGTCGCGAAGCCACCTTCGATGTCCCATGAACATGGTTTTCGAAGACCCGGGATCTCTATCTAGCTGGCGATACGTTGTGTCATCCATGCACCTCACGCATGCAGAAAATCCGTGGACCACCTGCCCCGCGAGATATCCGTAACCGAGATAGTCGTGCACCATCGTGAGCAGTGCGGCTCTCATAGGGAAATATTCTTTCTCTGCGGCGTCCCACATATTGGCTGGCGTTTTCCACAGCGTGTCTAGCTCCTCTTTCAGCAGCCCCAGATACAGATTGATGTCGTTCCCTGGTTGTTTCGGCCCTTCAATTAGCATACTCATGTGAATGTACTTCCTCTTCATGCACAACCAGGGGGAAGGTTGTACATCCACACAAACACAGGCCAGGTGCTTTGTGTTCTTCTCTGGCTGCCAAACGGATTGACTCCATCGGTGCTCGCGCCCAGCACGATGTTCCTTGGATTCTTCCCAAATTCTAGGTGTTCGAAGTTCAACGCTTGCCACTGGCTCCCATCCTTAGGGTGACTCAGCATCTTGTCTTTTTTATTTATCTCCGGATCATTTGCGTCATCTTCTCACTTCTTCTCCTCCCTATCCGCGTGCCAACGCAGTAGCTTTGCTACCTTATGGTCCGCGAAATGCCGCTGCAGACAAGGAGTGATCGGAAAGTACCACACCACTTTTCGAGGAGCTTTCTTCCTCTTCTTGTATCGAGTGACGCCGCACACCGGACATATGGTAGACTCCGCGTGCTCGCCCCGATAAATGATGCAATTGTTCATGCACACATGGTATTTCACATGCGGTAAATCCAGAGGACACACGACTTTCTTCGCCTCCTCGAAACTGGTCGGGCACTTGTTCCCCTTGGGAAGACGTTCGTGCCAGAATGACATGTTCTCGTCGAAGCATGCGTCGGTCATTTTGTGTTTTACCTTCATCTCCAAAGCCATGAGCATTACTTTCAGGCGGGTATCCTCGGGTCTGCATCCTTCATACAATGGAGTAACCGCGTCTATCTCCAGTTGATCCAGCTTGGCTTTCTCTCGGGCGGCAGCTCTTGCGTTATCCGTCTGCTTGAGAAGCAGCTCTTGAATATGAGGGTCCTGCACCCAGCCCATCGACGGTCCATTGTCGTCTGCTCCTCCGGCATCTAGATCTTCATGATCATGCCCTTCGTCTGCTCCGGCATCTTCCTCATCATCATGTCCGGCATCTTCTACATGATGACTATGTACAGCATCACCGTCGTGATCATGTCCTGGAGATTCTTCGTCTTCTCGCCCACCCGAGCCGCGGTGGTTGTCTTGCTTCCCTTCCTCATTTCTTGCCCGGCCCCCATGGACGACTTCATAGTCATCTTCATCACCTTGCCACCGATAGCCATCCATGAAACCACGCAAGAGCAGGTGGTCCCGCACCTACCCGGAATCCGGGTCCGCAATAAGGCTCTTCAGCTTGCATCTTCGACACGGACATCTTATCTCCGTCTCGTTCTTTTGAAGCATCTCGGCCTTTGCGGAGCTCAAAAACCTATTCACGATGCCTTCGGTCATCGTGCGGACCATGGTCGCCTGCGGGGTAGAGCAAAACGATATTTTAGAACCAAGAAAAAATTTGGCATGACTTTCCCTAAAAATAGGACCAAAAAGAATGCATAGTGCCAAAATTCTCGCCGAAACGGAAATGAATCAACATTTCGAAAAAATATTGGCAACTATCGCATTTCAAATACCGGTACCTGCAAACACAAACATATATGCAACACCACAAACATATGCAACATCACAAACATACATAGATCTAGCTAGGCCACAAAAAGTGCATGTGCACGTTGTTGGAGCGAGCTAGGGAGAAAAAAAGTAGATCTACAACATGAAGATAGCTTTCCCCTTACTTACCTATCAAAAAAGGTAATTTCAACACTTAATTTTGATGAATCTATGGTGCAAATGAGGTGAGGAGGAGGAGGCAGCCAACAAGCTTAGAGAAGGAGGTGGGGGAATGAAGTGGGGAAAGTGAGTGTGTAGGTGTGGCTGTCCAAAAATATCTAGCTGGTCCCAGGTTACTAATGGCGCACCACAGAGACATGCGCCATTAGTAACCCAACATACTAATGGCACACCACACAGACATGCGCCATTAGTAGTTTTGCAAAAAAGTAAAAAAAAATTATACTAATGGCGCACCGTGGCACAGTGCGCCATTACTAGTTTAAACTAGTAATGGCGCACTATGCAACAGTGCGCCATTAGTAGTTTTGCAAAAAAGTAAAAAAAATACAGTAGTGGCGCACTCTATGGCTGGTGCGCCATTAGTAGTTCTAACTACTAATGGCGCACTCTGTCCGGATGCGCCATTAGTATGTTTGAAAAAATGAAAAAAACATTTTGTTACTAGTGGCGCACCGTGTGCCTGGTGCGCCATTAGTGTCTTCCACACTAATGGCGCACCAATAGATGGTGCGCCATTAGTATATAGTAATGGCGCACCACATGTCTGGTGCGCCATTAGTGTCAATTCCATCTATCGCCCTTTTCCTAGTAGTGGTTCCCACTCATCATAAAGTTTTCTAGGGATAGAAACTTCCAATTCAAGTTTTTCTTCATAAGATTGCATTAAAACATCAACGATATGTTTAGTAAAAGCTTTATTTTGACTATAAGCATGAGGAGAATTTAGCACGGATTTCAACAAGGAAATACAATCAATCAAAGAGCAATTGTCATAATTAAATTCCATGAAATCCAAAATAGTGGGTTCATTAATATTTAAAGTTTTGACTTCTTCAATCCCACTTTTAACAATTTTAGCATCAAGATCTAAAGAATCTGAATTTTTGGAACACCATCTAGGTAAAGGTGGATCATATTCAGTCCCATCATTATCAAGATTCATATTGCAAAACAAAGATTTAATAGGGGACACATCAATAACTTTTAGATCTTCATCTTTATTATCATGGAAACTAGAAGAACACGCTTTTATAAAGCAATCTTTCTTAGCAAGCATCCTAATGGTTCTTTCTTTGCACTCATCAATGGAAATTCTCATGGATTTGAGAGACATCAACATCAAGAGAAATTCTATCAACGTTCCTAGCCAACTCATCAATCTTAAGCATTTTTCTTCAATCAAAGCATTGAAATTCTTTTGCGAAGTAATAAATTCTTTAATATTAGATTCAAAATCAGAGGGCATCTTATTATAATTTCCATAAGAATTGTTGTAGGAATTACCATAATTATTAGAGGAATTACTAGGATACTGCCTAGGGTCAAAGTTTCCTCTATATGCGTTGTTACCAAAATTATTCCTACCAACAAAATTCACATCCATGGATTCATTATTATTCTCAATCAAAGTAGACAAAGGCATATCATTAGGATCAGAAGAAACACTTTTATTAGCAAATAATTTCATAAGTTCATCCATCTGTCCACTCAAAAAATTAATTTCTTCTATCGCATGCACTTTCTTATTAGTAGATCTTTCAGTGTACCATTGAGAATAATTAACCATAATATTATCTAGGAGTTTAGTAGCTTCTCCTAAAGTGATTTCCATAAAAGTGCCTCCCGCGGCCGAATCTAAAAGATTTCTAGAAGCAAAATTTAATTTGGCATAAAAATTTTGTATAATCATCCACAAATTCAAACCATGCGTAGGGCAATTACGTATCATTAATTTCATCCTCTCCCAAGCTTGTGCAACATGTGCATGATCAAGTTGCTTAAAATTCATAATATCATTTCTAAGAGAGATGATCTTGGCGGGAGGAAAATACTTAGAGATAAATGCATCTTTGCACTTATTCCACGAATCAATACTATTTTTAGGCAAAGACTAAAACCAAGCTTTAGCACGATCTCTAAGGGAAAAAGGAAATAACTTAAATTTAAAAATATCATTATCCACATCTTTCTTCTTTTGCATATCACACAAATCAACGAAGCTATTTAGATGGGTAGCGGCATCTTCACTTGGAAGGCCGGAAAATGGATCTTTCATGACAAGATTCAGCAAGGCAGCATTAATTTCACAAGATTCATCATCGGTAAGAGGAGCAATC
This sequence comes from Triticum aestivum, assembly GCF_018294505.1. NCBI lineage: Eukaryota > Viridiplantae > Streptophyta > Magnoliopsida > Poales > Poaceae > Triticum > Triticum aestivum. The sequence goes on from NC_057800.1 coordinate 588,209,980, forward strand.
GGAGTGCTAATAAAATCATTGTTGTTGGTATTGGTAAAGTCACACAATTTAGTGTTATCTTGAGCCATCGTGACAAGCAAGCAATCCAACACACAAGCAAATGAGGAACGGGCAAAAAGAGGCAAATAGAGAAAGAGAGGTAGGATAGAGAGAGAGATAGAGGGCGAATAAAATGGCAAGTGTGAAGTGGGGGAGAGTAAAACGAGAGGCAAATGTCAAATAATGTAATGCGAGAGATAAGGGTTGTGATGGGTACTTGGTATGTTGACTTTTGCGTAGACCTCCCCGACAACAGCGCCAGAAATCCTTCTTGCTACCTCTTGAGCACTTGCATTGGTTTTCCCTTGAAGATGAAAGGGTGGTGCAGCAAAGTAGCGTAAGTATTTCCCTCAGTTTTTGAGAACCAAGGTATCAATCCAGTAGGAGGCCATGCACGAGTCCCTCGTACCTACACAAACAAATAAATCCTCGCAACCAACGCGATAAGGGGTTGTCAATCCCTACACGGTCACTTACGAGAGTTAGATCTGATAGATATGATAAGATAATATTTTTGGTATTTTTATGATAAAGATGCAAAGTAAAATAAAAGGCAATAAAAATAACTAAGTATTGGAAAATTAATATGATGGAAGATAGACCCGGGGGGCATAGGTTTCACTAGTGGCTTCTCTCGAGAGCATAAGTATTCACGGCGGGTAAGCAAATTACTGTTGAGCAATTGACAGAATTAAGCATAATTATGAGAATATCTAGGTATGATCATGTATATAGGCACCACGTCCGAGACAAGTAGACCGACTCCAGCCTGCATCTACTACTATTACTCCACACATCGACCGCTATCCAGCATGCATCTAGAGTATTAAGTTCAAGAGAACAGAGTAACGCTTTAAGCAAGATGACATGATGTAGAGGGATAAACTCATGCAATATGATGAAAACCCCATCTTGTTATCCTCGATGGCAACAATACAATACGTGCCTTTCTGCCCCTACTATCACTAGGAAAGGACACCGCAAGATTGAACCCAAAGCTAAGCACTTCTCCCATTACAAGAAAGATCAATCTAGTAGGCCAAACCAAACTGATAATTCGAAGAGACTTGCAAAGATAACCAATCATACATAAAAGAATTGAGAGAAGATTCAAATATTGTTCATAGATAAACTTGATCATAAACCCACAATTCATCGGTCTCAACAAACACACCGCAAAAGAAGATTACCTCGAATAGATCTCCACAAGAGAGGGGGAGAACTTTGTATTGAGATCTAGAAAGAGAGAAGAAGCCATCTAGCTAATAACTATGGACCCGTAGGTCTGAGGTAAACTTCTCACACTTCATCTGAAGGGCTATGGTGTTGATGTAGAAGCCCTCCGTGATCGATGCCCCCTCCGGCGGAGCTCCGGAACAGGCCCCAAGATGGGATCTCATGGATACAGAAAGTTACAGCGGTGGAATTAGGGTTTTGGCTCTGTATCTGGTAGTTTGGGGGTACGTGCGTATATATAGGAGGAAGGAGTACGTCGGTGGAGCAACAGGGGGCCCACGAGGGTGGAGGGCGCGCCTAGGGGGGTAGGTGCACCCCCTACCTCGTGGCCTCCTGGTTGATGTCTTGACGTAGGGTGCAAGTCCTCTGGATCATGTTCGTTCCGAAAATCATGTTCCCGAAGGTTTCATTCCGTTTGGACTTCGTTTGATATATATTTTTGCGAAACCCTAAAATAGGCAAAAAAAAATAGCAATTCTGGGCTGGGCCTCCAGTTAATAGGTTAGTCCCAAAAATAATATAAAAGTGTATAATAAATCCCAATAATGTCCAAAACAGAATATAATATAGCATGGAACAATCAAAAATTATAGATACGTTGGAGACGTATCACGAGTTGGTTTATTCGGTGGAAGATCATATGTTTAGATCCTTTATGCATATTAATACCCCTCTGATTATGAACATGAATATGATTTGTGAGTAGTTATGTTTGTTCCTGGGGACATGGGAGAAGTCTTGCTATAAGTAGTCATGTGAATTTGGTGTTCGTTCCATATTTTGATGTGATGTATGTTGTCTCTCCTGTAGTGGTGTCATGTGAACGTCGACTACATGACACTTCACCATTGTTTGGGCCTAGAGGAAGGCATTGGGGAGTAATAAGTATATGATGGGTTGCTAGAGTGATAGAAGCTTAAACCCTAGTTTATGAGTTGCTTCGTAAGGGGCTGATTTGGATCCATATGTTTCATGCTATGGTTAGGTTTACCTTAATGCTTCTTTTGTAGTTGCTGATGCTTCCAAGAGGGGTTAATCATAAGTGGGATGATTGTCCAAGGAAGGATAGTACCCAAGCACCGGTCCACCCACATATCAAATTATCAAAGTACCAAACCCGAATCATATGAACGTGATGAAAACTAGCTTGACGATAATTCCCATGTGTCCTCGGGAGTGTTTTCCTTTATATAAGAGTTTGTCCAGGCTTGTCCTTTGCTACAGAAAGGATTGGGCCATCTTGCTGCACCTTATTTACTTTTTATTACTTGTTACCCATTACACATTACCTTATCACAAAACTATCTGTTACCGATAATTTCAGTGCTTGCAGAGAATACCTTACTGAAAACTGCTTATTATTTCCTTCTGCTCCTCGTTGGGTTCGACACTCTTACTTATCGAAAGGACTATGATAGATCCCCTATACTTGTGGGTCATCAGGACTCAACGAGGAAATGACGCAATATGGGTCATAGTGGAATCCTTAACGAAGGTGGCACATTTTCTTCCCATCCGGACCACCTACCGTGCCGATCAACTTGCACAATTGTATGTGTCCCGAATCGTCAGTCTGCATGGAGTACCAAAGACTATCACTTCGGATAGAGGATCTCTCTTCACTTCAGCATTTTGGTCCCGACTACATCATGCCTTGGGGACTGCTCTATAATACAGCACGGCTTATCATCCCCAGACAGATGGACAAACTGAGTGAGTAAACCAAATACTCGAAGACATGCTCCGGGCATGTGCATTGGCCCAAGGATCCAAGTGGGTAGACTGTCTTTCCTACGCGGAGTTTTCCTACAACAACAGTTTCCAGACCAGCTTAAAGATGTCACCCTATGAAGCTCTGTACGGCTGTATGTGCCGCACTCCGTTGAACTGGTCCCAAACCGGAGACAGCCGTATTTTCGGGACTGATTTAATGATCGAAGCTGAGAAGCAAGTCAAGGAAATCCGAGACAGACTGCAGTTGGCCAAATCTCGACAGAAGAGTTATTATGACGCCAAACACCGTCAGATTAGCTTTGAACCCAGAGAACACGTATATCTCCGTGTCACCCCTATGAAACGAGTTAAGAGGTTTTAGACCCAAGGAAAATTGGCACGTAGATACATCGGTCCATTTCCAGTCATGGCCAGAGTCGGAGCAGTTGCCTATTAGTTGGAGTTGCCACCCAAACTATCATAGGTACATAATGTGTTTCATGTCTCACAACTAAGGAGATGTATCTCGCCACCGGAGAAAATGACTAATATGGAAGAAATAGAACTGGCTAAGGATTTGACGTATGAGGAAAAGCCAATCAGAATATTGGATGAGACAGAAAGGGTCACTCGCAGCAAAGTGATAAGGTTTTACAAGGTTCAGTGGGAGCATCACACCGAGGAAGAGGCAACCTGGGAAAGAGAGCAATTTTTAAGGACTGCCTACCCAGAATTGTTTCCCAAGCAACCGAATCTCGAGGACGAGATTCATCATAAGTGGGGGAGGTTTGTGATAGCCTGGATTTTGCCTTCTCTCTTTTTCCGGACTTGCTTTTGCCTTTGCCTTGGATTCGGGTTTTTGGAATCAATTCAAATGGACTTATCACTTGGGCATGCCCTTGACTTTCACCCAAGTGACCTATCTACTTCTCATTCAATCTTATTTCTCTGAAAAATCCCCGAAATGGTCAAATGAATATTTTTCATAAAAGAAAAATATGCATTTCTCTTCTGAAACTCATTTCAGAAACTAGTGCTCCAAAGCAACCCTCATTTTTATTGCTCCTAAAAATCTGAAATAATTCCTGAATATTCTTTGAACCATGGCCCACCTCCCCAAGCAAAAATATTGCATGACTTTTTGTCATATTTTTGCTACAGAAAATCATTTCTCTTCTGGCCCAAAGATGCACATTGTACAGCAAGTGTATTTTTCCTTGATCATTTGGCCCTGATTTTTCTTGAGCCTCTTCACCCTCATAAGTAAGCCTTAAACCGAGGAGATCAGCCCTAATAGCCATCTAGAAGCTATCCAAAAGTACGGCTAAGTTTCTGGCCAGAAACTTGCCAAGAAGGTTGAGTCACCTCTAGTCGGCCTGGCATTGAGTCCTCAGCCTCCCTAGACCTATCACTGCGTGGACTATAGCCCAGACAAGGTTTGCCGGCGCGTGTGTGTCGTTTTGACTATGCCAGGGCGGTGACTGCGTGCGGGCATGGGGTCTGGCATGCGTTCGACGTGCTCTGCGTCACACCGACGCCTCTGTTCGGCGCGTGCTCGAGCCAGAGCTCGCCGACGACGGCCGCACCGCGCCACCAGCCCCGACTCATCACCCTTGACCTCTCCTTGGCACTCGTCGACGCCGGATACACCACAGCGAGCACGGGCACATCGCGGCCAAAAGCCACAGTGCGCTCCTGCCCTTGTCCGCCTCCTCCCTCCTTCATGTGCTCGTCCGCGAGCGTGGACAGCTTCCGCCTGAGCACTGAGCCCTTGCCCCCTCGCACTGGAGCCTTTCATCGCTGTTCACCGGCCTCTAGAGAGCTCTGGCGGCGCCACGTACCCCCTCTCGCTTCGGCTATATATAGAGCCCCTCCCGCCGCTTCGAAGCCTCAGCCCGCACTTCTCAACCACCACGACCCCGTAGGATAGCCGTAGCCCGGTCGGGCAGGCCTATGGCCGTCTACCTCGACCAGAGATCGCCGGCGACCCCTGTAGCCCAACCACCCTGCTTCAGAGCCCCTTGAGCTCAATCAACCTCTCAGGCGTGTCATTCGGAATCCACTGGTGTCGTCTGGAAGCAGCAGAGCCCATGTAGTCGCCCCTCATCGTCGCCTTCTTCCTCTCCAACAAGCCTCGACCGCCACCGCCACTTGTGAGCTTGGTTGCGAGCAGCTCCGGCCATCCCCTGACAAGCCACGGGTACGGGCAGGTGCGTCATGACCCCCTCTCCCCTTCTATCCCTCTGGTTTCACCCAAGACCCACTCATCGCCGGTGTAAGCTTCGGCGGAGAGCCGCCGCGCTTTGTTTCCTCTGTCCCCCCCTCTCTCCTGACTGGTGGGGCACGGTGTCAGCCTCTCCACTCGCACCCGAAGCGGTACGAGTGGAGGTATTCTGTCTTTACGCCATCGACGTCACCCCCCTCCCCCCAAGATTTTCTGTTTAATTCTATTTAAATTCAAATTTTTGACCACAACTTTGACCAGTGATACCTCCTAGCCCATAAGTCCAAATGAGTTGATTCTTTTTGCATTATGTTTGTTTCAGAAAGCTCTAACAACACACCAAAATGTGGAATTTTCCTTGCTATCTAGAATTTCAGGTGATTTTCAGATTGGTTTTTGATATTTTGTTTTGTGGTTTTTAAATATTTTCAGAGGGAGAGACTTGTCTTGAAGCTAACCAGGAGGAGTGTGATCCTCCTCTGCACTAAGGCAAGCCACACCAACATTTGGATGGTGTCATTTCAATATCTATGATTTTTCTACTTAAATATGAGTTCTTATATGCATTTAAAAATTTGTTAAATAAATATGGTTGCTTGCTAGTTACTTTGTCATGCTTGAAATGTTTGTTTAAGTTACTGGTTGAATGCATGGACTAGTTTGCTCTAGTAGAATAAAATTTTACCTTAGTTATATTGCTATGATAAATATTGATAGTTCTTTTTGTTAAGTGATATTTTCATATAAATTATGAGTTAATGAAAATATTACATGATAATAAAAATGAGGTAGAACCAGTAAAGTTTAATCATGAGTAGTGCAAGAAAGTTATGTTGATAAGCTTGATCCGTTCATGGGAGTTGCATGCTTTGCATGTCGATTAGTTGCATGATCATGGCATCATATGACTTGGTATATAATTTTTTTCAAGTTAAACCTGTTAATTGTCCAACTTGAATATAACGTTGATCAAGTCATGGTGCCACTGAATCAGGTTTTTCTCAGTGCGACCACATTTACCTTGTGGGAGGTCTTGATTCGGTCCTTTGTTGTGCCTCTCACCGGTGCCTCCAATGAGGGAAGGTTATGGGTATGCGTACCCTAGCACGGTAAGCAGACATAGCCTTGTGTGCCCGTTTGTTTTTATGGTACCTTGTCCCCGTTTGGGACCATTTTGCCATGACGGTGGCCGTTGCCTTTGATAGGCACGGGGCCATCCAGGACATAGCCCTGAGAGGGAGTTTGTCGGAGTGGCTGGGAGAGTGTCATGACAAGGGGAGGGTTTCGTCGGAATGTCGTTGGTTCACCCAAATGGGAGTGCGAGGCCTTGGGTTTCGTAGTGTGGATAAAGTGCGCTACCTCTGCAGAGTGTATTAAATCTATCAATAGCCGCCTCCTCGGTTATGGGAACAACTCGGGAGTAAGTCACACCATGGATCAACTTTTATAATTTATCTTGCACACTAAATAACTGTTGTTGGCACTGACTTCGTGAAGATTCTGGAGATCATTAGCTGATCATGAGTGGGTAATTTCAGTTGTGATCCGGGTACGATCACCATTTTGTTACGAGGTAACCCGTCTGGTAAGCGAGTCCGTGGGACTCGGTGCACATGTTAGTTTTACCGCATTAGTAGCATTACTTGCATTGCATTAACCTAAATAATTGTCATGATATTGTTTGTCATTGTGCTTATGTTTGTTCTGAGCTTGCAAGTGCATTCAATGTACTGACCTGGCGTGTCATACCAGCTTTCAGGCAAGTCATTTCGCATCGGAGAGCTTCCCGCGTCTAGGCCGTGTCCACGTCGGTGTCCATGTGCTATGGAATTCCACCTCGTCGTTCTTCCGCTGCCGCGTAGTTCTTGTGACCGAGGCCCCTTCATGTTCATTAAATAATGTACATACTGTTCATCTGCACCGTGTGTGCCGCTTGGCCTCTTATCTCGATGTAATATCAGACCTATGTAATCAGCTAGCATCAATAAAGCGGTTGTTTCTGTACCATGTTGTTGTGTGTTGCCAGAAGACTTGGTCTTTGGGCTGGCAATGCAAGGTAAACCGGTTGCTCTGGGCCGGGGTGCCACAAGCACACCTTTATAACCCTCTTGGTCGGCTTTCATGCCATAGGTCGCTTGGGGCTTCCTACTCTATGAGTATAGCTTTATAACCCACTTGACCGGCTTTCATGCCATAACTGAGTTAAACCTGCCTGTTTGCAACTTGCTACTCCACCAGGTGACCCGTCGTACTCTTGACAATCAATCTTTTAAGACCCTGAACTTGTCAAGGTTAAAACGGCGGCTTATGTCACGAGAGATCCGGCTTATAGTGAGCTAGTATAAACTCACCTATTTGCTGTAGTCTCCCCGCTATGTGGCCCGTTCGTACTCTTAATGGTTAATCTTTCAATAAGACGCAAAACTACTTAAGGTTTAATGACGGATTTATGTCATGTGAGAGCCAGCTTACGGGATGAACGGCTTTCATGCCAAGCATCTTTGAAGCAAAAAATTGAGTTTTTTCAAAAAACCAATCTGTTTTGGTCGTGCCTTACAAGCCGTCTTAATAATATTTGAGTTTTACATACTCTATGTTTCTGTTTTGCAGAAGTTTCTTACAGATGAGAAGTTGTCGGGTCATATAGATCCGGTTATATTGCTCTACATTGGGCTCATATAGGCTATAAGTCACCAAAGTGAACTTTTCAAAGACTGGATATGACTATAAGTCGCGCTGGATTGTTGGGTTATTTAACTCGCCCTAGATGGTGATTCTAAGTCACGAGTACAAGACATTGTTGGATCTTTTACAGATTATATATCAAGCTTTCAAGAAACTTTGGCAAAGTTGAAAGATTGAATATAAGACACGATCAAAAAGATTGTGTTGCTAAAGCATAGTTGGCAAAACACGCACGAAGGCATGGCAGTATAGATAATTGTTTTTAGCTACCTACTACAAGGCTACAACTGTGCCCAAAAGTTTTTCGACCAAGTGTTTCTGGACTTACATCACTCTGTTGAGTCGTGCTACCTCTTGAGCATGCATTGGTTTTCCCTTGAAGAGGAAAGGGTGATGCAGCAAAGCAGCGTAAGTATCTCCCTCAGTTTTTGAGAACCGAGGTATCAATCTAGTAGGAGACCACGCGCGAGTCACCTCGTACCTACACAAACAAATAAGAACCTCGCAACTACTATTACTCCACACATCGACTGCTATCCAGCATGCATCTAGAGTATTAAGTTCATAAGAAAGGAGTAATGCCTTAAGCAAGATGACATGATGTGGAGGGATAAACCCATGCAATATGATATAAACCCCATCTTTTTATCCTCGATGGCAACAATACAATACGTGTCGTTTCCCTTACTGTCACTGGGATCGAGCACCGCAAGATTGAACACAAAGCTAAGCACTTCTCCCATTGCAAGAAAGATCAATCTAGTAGGCCAAACCAAACTGAAAATTCGAAGAGACTTGCAAAGATAACCAATCATACATAAAAGAATTCAGAGAAGATTCAAATATTGTTCATATATAATCTTGATCATAAACCCACAATTCATCGGATCTCGACAAACACATCGCAAAAGAATATTGCATCAAATAGATCTCCAAGAGAATCAAGGAGAACTTTGTATTGAGATCCAAAGAGAGAGAAGAAGCCATCTAGCTAATAACTATGGACCTGAAGGTCTGAGGTAAACTACTCACACATCATCGGAGAGGCTATGGTGTTGATGTAGAAGCCCACCATGATCAATGCCCCCTCCGGCGGAGCGCCAGAAAAGGCCCCGAGATGGGATCTTACAGGTACAGAAGGTTGCGGTGGTGGAATTAGGTTTTCGTGGTGCTCCCTGATGTTTTCAGGGTACGTAGGTATATATAGGAGGAATAAGTAGGTCGGTGGAGCCACGAGAGTGGAGGGCGCGCCCAGGGGGTACGCGCGCCCCCTGCCTCGTGGCTTACTCGTTGGTTGTTTGACGTCCACTCCAAGTCCTCTGGATCACGTTTGTTCCAAAAATCACGCTCCCGAAGGTTTCATTCCGTTTGGACTCCGTTTGATATTCTTTTTCTGCGAAACACTGAAATAGGCAAAAAAAATAGCAATTTGGGATGGGCCTCCGGTTAATAGGTTAGTCCCAAAAATAATATAAAAGTGTATAAATAAGCCCATTAAACATCCAAAACAGAATATATAATAGCATGGAGCAATCAAAAATTATAGATACGTTGGAGATGTATCAAGATGGCATCAGCGCCGACCGGGTTCTGGCCTGGCGGGTTATTATCATCCTGGCGCCTTGAGGTAGAGGCCTCTGGGTCACCCCGTGCCGGCTCTCCTTCGTCTGCCATCTGGAGAGTAGTCGATGTCCAGTTGATGTCGATTAACGCCTCGAAGGTAGCTTCATCGTTAAAGATAAGAGAAGGATTAAGGTCAGGAGAAAAAGCATGCTTACACCTTGGAGTTAAATCCACGATTTCATGAGACGATGGCTTGATACAGGTGTTGTTGCTGTCATAAGCTGCTTGATATTTGGACAGATCCACCTCTTGCGCAAGTTGACATGCCAAACGCTGCATCTCCCTAGAATATTTGGCAAAGTCTTATTCTTTGAAGACCGAGCCATCGTCATTGAACTCTGGACACCTGCTGGCCATTTCTGTCAGGTCTAGCTCTGACTGCCAAGCCTTAGCGCGGCTTAAAGCATTAAGGGCTCCTGCACGGGCGACTGATAGCTTTATTTCTTCAATCTATGATGGCACAGTTGGCAGATATTCCAGCACAGTCTTGATAGCAGTTGGAGGTTTCTTAAAACTTTCTACGGCCACAAGGGTTCGCAGGCTCCTAGAATAAAGTTGCTCATTAATGAGTAAGCAGCTTTAAGTTTCAACATCATGTTTTGGCTAAGGTTGGCACTCCTGGCACCTGTCATACAATTGCAAAACAAGTCAGTTGAGTTAAGCAATCAAGTATTTTGAGTCGCCAGGCGGGTTGCAACATTTGCATTGATGTATGACTAGCTTCAATTAAATACAAGTTTTAACTTACCAAAGATGGCGGCTGTCATTTGGGATATATGATGTTTTAAACCGGCAATCTCGTCAGTGAATGGCTTAAGTTGCTTCTCAGCCTCTTCCACTCTTTTCAGTAGTGCAGCTTTGTCAGTTTCCCATGTGTTTATTTTTGCATCAAAGTTTCCCTTGAGCTTTTCAATATCTTCCAATGAAGATTTCAGTTTCGACTCAGCTCTGATGGTCTCAGCCTATTGCAACTCCAGATTCTTCTTCAAGTCACCAAGTTGTGACTCTTTCAGATTTAATGCTTCCTACAAGAAGGATTTGAGGTCATATTTGCAATTCAGTATGGGTCAGATTTATTCTAACACTATTATTCAGGTCCCAAGCACATTGCAAGCAATATACTTGGCACTTGGGGGATAACGTAGGTCATCTCCGGGCGCGAGGGAGCGGTCTTGACCCACCCGTTGGTTAGGGGCGTCAGTCCATTCTGCCACAAAGTTAGCGCGGGCCGCGCCCTTGATAACCCTGGTGGTGCTGAACTCCAGCTGGAACGCCTGTAGCTCGATGTTCCATTCAGCAACCCTCCCTGCGGCATTGGGGCTCCGGAGCACCTTCTCCAGGGGGTACTCGGAGATGACCTTAATGGGGTGGCCTTGGAAATAGTGGTTCATCTTCCTGGAGCGCGAGCAGGAGCTTCTGCGGCATGGCCTAGCGTGCACGCACGTCACGCAGCTTCATGCTGACGAAATACATGGGGTGCTCGACAAGGGAAGAGGTGTCGACGATGTCCAGCCCTGTTTCAGATGAGGGGGGCCTGGGAGCATTGCCATCTAGTGGGGTAGTCGAAGCCTCAGGAGCGCCATCCTAAGGTGGCAACGGCGTGGCTGTGCGCGGGGCGCCACGCATCCGCACCTGCAAGCTCTTCCCGGGCCGCCACGAGTGATGCGCTTGCCAAGTGGGGTGTGGCAGCCAGGTAAAGCGCCAGGGGATCAAGAGTACGAGGCGCCACCATCACCGGCGGGCTGGTGAGATACCTCTTGAGGTATTGGAAGGCTGCCTCGGCCTCCTGAGTCCATTCAAACGGGCCCTTCTTTTTCATCAGCTTGAAAAACAGGAGGGCACGCTTGCCGAGCTTGGAGATGAAATGCCCCAACAAAGTCATGTAGCCCGCGAGCTTCTGCATCTCCTTGAGGGTCTGTTACGGGCTCATCCTTTCAATTGCCTTGACCTTCTCTCGGTTAGCCTCGATCCCTCTATGCGACACCAGGAAACCCAGCAACTTGCAGGACGGGACACCAAACACGCACCTCTCTGTATTGAGCCACAGGTTTACCTTGCGCAGATTGGCGAACGTTTCTTCCAAATCTTTGGCAAGAGTCCTTGCTTCCTGTGACTTGACCCCTATGTCGTAAACATACGTCTCGGTGTTCCCCCCGAGCTGCAGGCCCAGAGCGATGTGCATCAATCGCTAAAAGGTCGCGCTGGCGTTCCGCAGCCCAAAGGGAATCCAGGTGTAGCAGTACACCCCACATGGGGAAAGGAAGGTTGTCTTCTCGACATCTTGCACCGCCATCTTGATCTGGTGGTAGCCCGAGAAGGTGTCTAGGAAGCACAGTAGGTCACACTCGACGGTGGAGTCGACGATCTGGTCGATGTGCGGAAGAGGGAAAGGGTCCTGAGGGCAAGCTTTGTTGAGGTTCGTGAAGTCGATGCACATGCGCTCCTTTCTTCCCTTCTTGGGGACAATGACCAAGTTGTCTAGCCAATCCGGGTGCCGCACCTCCTGAATGACGCTGGCCTCTTGCAGCTTGCAGACCTCTTGGATGATGAACAATTGCTTCTCCGGGGCTTGCCACCGCGCCTTCTGCTTTATCAGGCGCGCTCCGGGGCACACCATTAGATCGTGTTCGATTACTTCTTGCGGGACGCCAACCAAGTCCGTCGCCTCCCATGCAAAGACATCCTTGTTCGCACGGAGGAAACCGACCAGCGCCTCTTCCTAATCTGGGGGGAGGCTATAGCCTATGGTAAAGGTGGTGCCTAAGCCCCCGTTGACGACTGGTGAGGGAGTCCTGGACTAAGGGGTCTTCGGACGTCCGGCGTGTTAGCCATGGGCCGGACTAATGGGATATGAACATACGGAGAGCGAAGACTGCACCCATGTCCGGATGGGACTCTCCTTGGCGTGGAAGGCAAGCTTGGCGACCAAATATGTAGATTCCTTTCTTGGTAACCGACCTTATGTAACCCTAGATCCACCCGCTGTCTATATAAACTGGAGGACTTAGTCCGGAAAGGACAGTTATTCATTACCATAGCCATACGATCTAGACCTCTAGGGTTTAGCCATTACGATCTCGAGGTAGATCAACTCTTGTAATACTCGTATTCATCAATATCAATCAAGTAGGATGTAGGGTATTCCCTCCATAGAGAGGTCCCGAACCTGGGTAAACATCGTGTCCCCTGTCTCCTGTTACCATCGACCTTAGACGCATAGTTCGAGACCCCATACCCGAGATCCGCCGGTTTTGACACCGACATTGGTGCTTTCATTGAGAGTTCCACTGTGCCATCGATGAAAGGTTCGATGGCCCCTTCAATCATCGATGGTGATGTTGTCCAAGGAGAAACTTTCCTCCCCAGACAGATCTTCGTGTTCGGTGGCTTCGCACTGCGGGCCAACTCGTTTGGCCACCTGGAGCAGATCGATAGCTACGCCCCTGGTCATTAGGTCAAATTTGGGAGTTTGAACTACGTTGCGGACATCCGTGGAGATTTAATCTTTGCCGGATTGGAGACCACAACGACCGCTCCCGGTTACCATGACGAATATGACTTGAATCTGTCATCAGACCGCATCCATGAGATAGCTCCTGTGACCACTCCGGCCTTAGATCCAGAGCACACTGTGGCATCCAAGGATTGGAAGCTCAACCCCGCCACGGAGGCCACAGATTCCCTGGCGTTGGAGCCGCACATAGACTTGATCTCACACGATACCTGTGCCACCGGAACTCTGGACTCGTCTCCCGCCATAAGTTCCAAACCATGTGGGCCCACGGATGTCGAACCTGATCGTTTATCGATCTTCGAATTCAGCGCCGCAGACATCTTACAGCACTCGCCTTTGGGCGACATGCTAAACTCATTAAAAAATCTATCCTTGACGGAGGACTCACAGCCGAACTATATCCGGCCCAAACTAGGGGCTGATGTCGGAGAATTTTTCTTCCCACCCACCACCCACTTCGTAGCCACGGTCGAGGATTTGACCGACACACTTGATTACGACTCCTAGGACATCGACGGTATGGATGACGATGCCGGAGAAGAGGAGGCCCAGAACCCGCCGTTCACCGGACGCTGGACGGCCACTTCCTCGTATGATGTATACATGGTGAATGCACCAAAGGAGAAGAGCGGTGATGACATGGAAGATCCAGCTGAGGATAAACCTTCCAAAATACAATCCAAGCACCGGCGTCAGCGGCGCCGCTGCAAACACAGCAACACCGGCACAGGAGAAGATAACACTCTAGAAGGTGCCGAAGACAACGAAGACCCCGTTGAAATAGCTAATGAACAAGATGAACAGGAAGATGGGCAGGCTAGCCCTGGTAAGCAGGCCACGCACGAAGACTTAGAGGACGGAAGTTATCTTCTGCTCTCCGAGGATGAGGTGAGCCTCGGCACCGACGATTTCATCATGCCTGAGGAACCTCTTGAGCAGGAGCGCTTCAAGCGCCAGCTAATCGCCACTGCAAGGAGCCTGAAAAAGAAGCAGCAGCAGCTTCAAGCTGACCAAGATCTGCTCAATGATAAATGGACTGATGTCCTAGCAGTCGAAGAATACATCCTCAAGCACCCAACCAAAAGCTACCCAAAGCACAAATTGCTACCTTAGTTTGACGAGGAGGCGCCGGAATACATACCTCCATCGTACAATGCGGCTGACCGACCACCACGTGGTCGGGACAAAACGGCAACTCATGCCGAACACCAGCCAGCCCTGCCTCATCGCACCGGTAGAGGTAAATTAGCCCACGGTCATACCTATGACCTCCGGCAAAACCTGAACAATAAAGCAGGACATACCAGATCAATCTACGGATTGCGAGGACGTGCCTCGACACGCGACAACAGCCACCTATTCGGACGTGACAAACTTAGTCATGTGCGGGCTGAAAACTGCAGACGGACTCCATCAGAGCTATGTCACGATATGGCCCGATATAGATGCGCCACACACCCTCATTGCTTCACTGATGAGGTCATGGATCATGAATTCCCAGAAGGGTTCAAACCCGTGAATATAGAATCATACGATGGAACCACGGACCCCGCGGTGTGGATCGAAGACTTCATTCTCCACATTCATATGGCCCGTGGCGATGACCTCCATGCCATCAAATACCTCCCTTTAAAACTCAAGGGGCCAGCTCGTCATTGGCTCAACAGTCTGCCTGAAAATTCCATTGGCAGCTGGGAGGACTTGGAAGAGGCCTTCCTCGATAACTTCCAAGGTACATATGTTCGACCTCCGGATGCTGTTGACTTAAGCCATATAGTTCAACAGCCTAGAGAGTTCGCCAGGAAATTCTGGACTAGGTTCTTAACTAAAAAGAATCAAATCGTCGATTGTCCGGATGGCGAAGCCTAGCAGCCTTCAAACACATCATCCGTGACGAATGGCTCGCTTGCCACCTCGGCCAAGAAAAGACAAAATCCATGGCAGCCCTCGCGGCACTCATGACCCGCTTTTGTGCGGGCGGGGACATTTGGTTGGCTCGTAGCAAAAACAATGCAAGCGACACCGGCACCCCTGAAGCTAAAACTATCAAAAACAAGTCTCGATGCAACAGATACAAGCGTTGAAACAACAATGACAATACCGAGGATAAGGCGGTCAATGCCGGATTCAGGGGCCCTAAGTCCGGTCAGCGGAAGAAGTCGTTCCAAAAGAACAATTCAGGCCCATCTAGCTTGGACCGCATACTCGATCGTCCATTCCAGATTCATGGCACCCCAAACAAACCACCCAATCATATAAATAGAGATTGCTGGGTTTTTAAATAGGCCGGCAAATTAAACACCGAGAACAGGGAAAAGGGATCGCAAAGCAAGGACGATGACGAAGAGCCCCAGCAACTGAACACAGGGGAACAGAAGAAGTTTCCCCCTCAGGTCAAAATGGTGAACATGATATACGCTACCCACATCCCCAAGAGGGAGCCCAAGCGTGTGCTCAGGGACGTCTATGAGATAGAGCCAGTTGCCCCAAAATTTAATCCATGGTCGTCATGCCCGATCACCTTTGATCACCGGGATCATCCGACCAGTATCCGTCACGGTGTCTTAGCCGCACTGGTCCTAGACCCAATAATTGATGGGTTCCACCTGACTCGCGTCCTTATGGACGGAGGTAGCAACCTCAATCTGCTCTCTATTAGGATACAGCGCGAAAAATGGGCATTAGCCCATCTCGGATCAAGCCCACCAGGACTACCTTCAAAGGAGTCATACCAGGTGTAGAGGCCCGCCGTACGGGCTCAATCACACTAGAGGTTGTCTTCGGATCTCCGGACAACTTCCAAAGCGAGGAGTTAATCTTCAATATTGCCCCCTTCCGCAGCGGCTATCACGCACTGCTCGGACGAACTGTGTTCGCTCGATTCTATGCAGTACCACACTATGCTTATCTCAAGCTCAAGATGCCCGATCCACGCGGCGTCGTAACAGTCAACGGAAGTACGGAACGCTCCCTCCCTACAGAAGAGCACATAGTTGCCTTAGCAGCAGAAGTGCAGAGCGGCCTTCTCAAGCAGAACCTTAATTCGGCTGCCGAGCCCACGGACACCGTTAAGAGGGTCCGAACTACTCTGCAGTAGGAGAGCTCAGCTCGTCAGGAGCTCGACTAGCAATCCGGCCTCCGTCTCAGTCCCGATCAAGTGGTGGCATTCGTGGCGCGCGTACATAACTATGCACTCAAAATCCCATGAGCATCGACGGAGGCATAGCTAGCTTGTGGTCCATAGTATGGCTCAACCGACATCGAATACACACATACTTTCACTTTTACTTGTTTCCTTTTCAGGTCTTAATCCCACAGGCACCATCTGGTGGTCTGTTCATCGGTCCTCTTGAAGGATAAACACACCAAGACGGCGAGAAACGCAGACATATGGGGTACTTTTTAGGTGATTCTGTTAACGACAACTCTACCTGTTTTTCAGGACCAACAAGCAGCTCTCCCTTGGTTTCGGCATGTCAAATAGCATGTTGCTTATCACACTACCTGTATCAATGCGCCTTGACGTACTAATTAAATTACAATGAGAACAGTTTGCGGCTGGAGTTGTAGGACCCCAGCTTTTTACCTTTGTACCTTTTCTGTTTTCTTTCTCTTTTTCAGCTCCCATGTGGATAACCCTATCAGGTAGCACCCGTACACTTTGGTATGTTTGATGTTGGCCAGGGGCTTCATAGCACCCCACGTTACGGCAACAAAAGTCCGAACACTTTTTATAAGTATAGTTCGGCACGCCGAATATAGCATTATATGCATTGGCTCCGAATCATGTCTTTGGTCAATAGTTGGGTTGCCCGGATCCTATGCTTGCCACCTTACGTTCAGCTATATCGGCTAAGGTAGTAAAGGGAGAACTACTATGATTGTTCCTTGGTTTATCCAAAGGAGCACCTTAGTAGAAGCCGAAAACTGACTGTCATGATGCGGCAAGAGCCGGTCGGCTATTTGGAGGTTGCAAATCGTTGGAGATTTCTTCCGCATTACGCGAAGGATTGGTACTTCCCGAACAGACATTTATAACACTCTAGTTCGGATACTAGGGGCTGCGCCCATGTTTTTATTGTCGCACTCCTATGGCTAAGTGAGGGTGTTACAGCCGCATAGTCTGGTTGCCTGGTTCGTTGTGCTAAACAACTCCTTCAAGGACCATCTAATTGGATCAAGATTGTTTAGATTCCATCCCGAACACCCCCTTACTACCTACGTGGGGGCAGAAGCCGATGACTGGTTAACCCTCAGATTTCGTACAACACGGCCGCACAGGAAGTAAAAATTTAAAAACATAACAAGCATTATATTGCATAAACACTTTGTTTCATCATACAAGGCAGAGGGAGCTCGAATACATTCATTCAAAGATAGTGTCTTTCGCACAGTGATCCGCAACATTGTGAGATCCCTCCAGGACACCATAAAAATACAACTCGGGTCGGCGGTGCTCCTTGCCCTCAGGCGGCCCCTTGGTCATTAGCTTCTTGACATCCATCTTTGCCCAGTATGTTTTGACGCGGGCAAAGGCCATCCGTGCACCTTCAATATAGACCGACCGCTTTATAACCTCAAGCCGGGGGCAGGCATCAACAAGCCGCTTCACAAGTCCGAAGTAGCTGCTGGGTATCGGCGCGGAAGGCCATAGTCGGACTATCAGCTCGTTCATGGCTAGCTCGGCCGCCTTGTGCAGCTCGACCAGCTGTTTCAGCTGGTCGCTGAAGGACACCAGATGTCCGGGTCCAAGATATTGAGACCAGAACAGCTTCTCCGTAGAACTCCCTTCTTCGGCTCGATAGAACTCGGCAGCGTCTGATACGCTGCGTGGCAAATCCTTAAATGCCCCTGGAGAGCTTGAAATTCGGGTAAGTAAAAGGAACACTTCACAGACTTGCTTTGCATAATGAAAGCCTTACCCGCCAAGATCTTCCGGGCCGCCTAGATTTCCTGACGGGCGCTCTGGGCTTTGGCTCGAGCCTCTTGTGCGCTCTGGCGGGCCGTCGCAAGTTTGGACGCTTGCTTCTTAGAATCACGCTCCAAGGACTCATACTTCTTGACGGTGTCCTGGAGCTCTTGCTGGACCTCGCTAACCCGGGACTCGTGCTTCTCGCGTGCGGTGTGTTCCTTGGCTGCCTTGTCCTTGGCCTCCGCTAACGCCTTCTTGAGGGTCGCCACCTTGGTCATGGCCCCTAATAAAGTTCATGGCACTATAGTCAGCACGAACCATTCATCCTTCCTAAATATACACGCAGGTTACTGCATACCTTGGTTGTCCTCCAGCTACTTCTTCACAAGGCCGAGCTCTTTCTCGGTCCGCTCCAGGTTCTACTTCAGTCCAGAGACCTCCGCAGTATGAGCGGCAGTAGCCAGCAGCGATGCCTGCTTATTCACATAGACATCTTATGTTAGACTCCTGCAAAAATTATTTTGATCCCCTGTTCGGCTTTTCCTTTCCGGACACCGAACAGAGCATCAGGGGCTACTGTCCACATTGCGATACTTTTTCTAAAATTGTTACCTCAAAGCCTATTAAAAGGCTAGCACAGGCCTCGGTCAGTCCGCTTTTGGCGGACTGAACCTTTTCGATCACCGTACCCATAAGGACACAGTGCTCATCCACAATGGAGGCGCCTCGCAGCGCTTCCAGCAAATTATCCGCTGCCTCTAGTTGGACAGAGGTCACAGGCGGAACAGGCACGCCTCCTCCTTTCGGGGAAGGCCGTTCGCTGGACTTCGGAGCCGTGTAAGTCTCCGGAATGGTACCCGGCTGAGGGCCGAATGGAACTTGGCCCCCATTGTCAGTCCCCATGGGGGCTTTTTCCCCCATGTGCCCGGCAGCCGAGGAGTCATCCTGGGGCGCTACCTTAACGATTTTCTAGAATCTCCCCCTGGTCTGGGAAGGTCCTTTGGGACACCACCTCGTCATCACCCTTGGGGGAGACAGAGTGAGCGGGTGGCGGAGACATGCTAGCCATCTCCTTTGAGTCTAGCGAACCCTTTGTCGAGGATCGCGGGGAGCCATCGCGGGCCGAACTATAATGGCATAGTTTAAACATATTAATATTATAAACTAGAAAGGCCAGGTATTGGGAGGTGCATAGGGTTTCAGTACTTATGAGGCAGCCCGAGGCTTGGTCCGAGGCATTCGCTCCGGACTGCTTTCGACATCCCATGTGGAGTTATCCGCAAGGGAGCCCTTCCCCCTCTTGGGCGCCTTCGCCTCCAGATTCGTGGAGGCCTCTCTTTTCTTCTTTCCCCCCTCCGAGGGGGGAGCCTCCTTCTTCCTCCTCCTCCTCGTCGTCTTCGGCAGTCGAAGAGTCAGTCTCGTCTTCGGACGACATGTCCGAAGCACCCTTTCGGCGAAGGCCACTCCTGGTCCCTTTGGTCGTCTTCTTGGCCTTCTTCTCCGGCACATCATAAGGCGCCGGAAATAGCATCTTTGTCAGGAGTGGGGTTTCCTCATCTTCGGGTAGTGGAGCTGGACAATTAATCCGCCCCGCTATGTCGATCCAGGCCTAAAAATTGATAGGAAGGCTTAGACTCCTTCTCAAAATATGCCAGTAAAGGCTATACCTTGAAGACATGAAAGAACTTACTAAATTGGCCTGGCATTTTAAGCTGATCCCACAATCCTCGGTCGTGGGCGGTGGTGTCTCGCCGGCCTTGAAGAGAACTTTCCAGATATCTTCGTGTGTCGTGCCGAAGAGCTCTAGTAGCGTCTGGTGCTTGGCCGGATCAAACTCCCACAAATAGCAAGTCCGGCGTTGGCACGAAAGGATCTCGCGAATGAGCATAACCTGGATCACGTTGACGAGTTTGATCCTCTTGGTTATCATGTTCTGAACGCATGTCTGGAGCCCAGTCATCTCGCTCGAAGAGCCTCAGGTTAGGACCTTCTCTTGCCAGGAGGTGAGCCGCAGTGGAGCTCCGGATTGAAATTCAGGGGCCGCCGCCCAGTTGGTGTCGCGCGGCTCGGTGATGTAGAACCACCCCGACTGCCACCCCTTCACCATCTCTACAAAGGATCCTTCGGGCCATGTAACGTTGGGCATCTTGCCCACCATGGCGCCTCTGCACTCTGCTTGTTCGCCTCTCACCACCTTCGGCTTAACATTGAAAGTATTCAGCCATAGGCTGAACTGAGGCGGGATACGGAGAAAGGCCTCGCAAATGACTATAAATGCCGAGATGTTGAGGATAAAGTTGGGGGCTAGATCATGGAAGTCCAGCCCGTAGTAAAACATCAGTCCGCGGACAAACGGGTGGAGAGGGAATCCCAGCCCACGGACGAAATGTGTGAGAAACACAACCCTCTCATGGGGCTCTGGGGTAGGGACGATCTGTCCCTCGGCCGAGAGACGGTGAACGATTTCCTTGGCCAGGTATCCGGCCTCTCGAAGCTCCTTGATGTCTTTCTTCAACAGAGGAAGCCATCCACTTGCTGCCAGCTTCGAATCCGGACATGGCCGGAGTGTTTTCTCCGGCGGGGGAAGCTAGAGCTTGGGCGCTGGAGCTCAAGAATGGATGGGCAGAGGAAAGAGAAGGCAAGGGTGAGTGAGGATGAATCCTTATCCCCTTATAAAGGCCGCGAATATCAAACGCCTCCCTACTCGCCTTAAAACTCGCATATTCCCAAGGGCTGTGTAAATGGCACGGTTGGGTTACCCATGCCCGGTATTAATGAGAATCTCGTAATAAGGGGACACGATCTCTGCTTTGACAAGATGTGCCGATGTCAACCGCGTCCCAAAACATGGAATAGTAGACATAAAACGGTCTAAAATTATGACCGGCGGATGTGATGTCACGTTGTAACAAGTTGTCAGCGGATTGGACTCGTGGAGTATTATATTCTCTCTGCGGTTGTGTGTGGTGTGTGTAACAGGTCCAGATACAATCATCGCGTCTGGAGATTATCTTGGAGTTTGGAAAGAAGGGAACCCGCCTTGCAATGCCGAAGATAAATCTGCGTGTTGGACTCCTCGTCATTGAAACCAGGTTCAGGGGCTACTGAGGGAGTCCTGGCTAAGGGGTCTTCAGACGTCCGGCCTGTTAGCCATTGGCCGGACTAATGGGCTATGAAGATACGGAGACCGAAGACTGCACCCGTGTCCGGATGGGACTCTCCTTGGCGTGGAAGGCAAGCTTGGCGACCAAATATGTAGATTCCTTTCTTGGTAACCGACCTTATGTAACCCTAGATCCTCCTAGTGTCTATATAAACTGGAGGACTTAGTCTAGAAAGGACATTTATTCATTACCATAGCCATATGAGCTAGACCTCTAGGGTTTAGCCATTACGATCTTGAGGTAGATCAACTTTTGTAATACTCGTATTCATCAATATCAATCAAGCAGGACGTAGGGTATTACCTCCGTAGAGAGGTCCCAAACCTGGGTAAACATCGTGTCCCTGTCTCCTTTTACCATCGACCTTAGACGCACAGTTCGGGACCCCCTACCCGAGATCCGCCGGTTTTGACACCGACAACTGGCACCTACTTCATCTCGGCCCGGTCCTAAGAGAACAGTTGCTTCCTCTTTGCGGGCGCGGCTTCTGGGATCTCTAGAGTGGCATTGGTGCTTGATTGCATGGCTTCTGCAGCCTTGAAAGCAAGCTCGAGGGCTAGGAGTGCATCCTTGGTGTCCCACGTCATGGTGATGATGCCACCAATCCCTGGCATCTTGACAACGTTGTAGCCGGGGTGCGTCGCCGCCATGAACTTGGCAAGGGTAGGATACCCAAGGATGGCATTGTATGGGAGGCCGATGCAGGCGACGTTGAAGTCGATGAGTTCAGTGTCGTAGTTGTAGCGCGTGCTGAAGGTGAACGGGAGGCGGATCTGCCCCAGAGGAACGGTGGAGCTGCCGACCACCCCTGAGAAGGGCTTGGTGGGTGTGAG
The DNA here is from genome assembly GCF_018294505.1 of Triticum aestivum. Taxonomy (NCBI): domain Eukaryota; kingdom Viridiplantae; phylum Streptophyta; class Magnoliopsida; order Poales; family Poaceae; genus Triticum; species Triticum aestivum. The sequence continues at coordinate 588,231,923 of NC_057800.1, forward strand.
TTGGTCGTAAGGCACTTGGAGCTGGTCGTAGGCTTCCATGGAGAGGACATTGAGGCCAGCACCGCCATCAATGAGGGTCCTGGTGACTGCAATGTTGCTGATGGTGGGAGTCCAGAGAATTGGGAGTGCACCGACGCCGACCGTGGTCCTAGGGTGATACCTGGAGTCGAAGGTGATGGCGACCTTAGGCATGATGCAGCCCAGAGGGAGCCCCCTATCGCTGTTGGGCGGCCCTCACCTGCCGGAAGAGCTACTTGGCATGGCGGCCCGAGGCTGGCGCATGCGACCCGCCAAGAATGGTCGCAACGGCATGGGGCACCGGCACCATGAAGCACGTGATGAACAGGTCACGCAGGTCCTCCCAGGAGGCTACCGAAGACTGGTATGTCGAGCATCCAGGAGCGTGGCACGCCCGCGAGAGCCATGTGGAGCTAGTTCACCATGACCTTGTCGTCACCGTTCGCCGCCTCAATGCTCAGCTCATACGAATGGAGGAACACCGTGGGGTCCCTCGTGCCCTCGTATCGCGGGGGCAGCATCGTCCTGAACTTCGAGAGCCACCACACCTGCCGCAAGGCGGGGTAAAAGGCCCGGTCCCCGCGATGCCTCCGAACGCGCCCAGTGGCCCAGCGGGTGGGGCGGCACCTGCTGATGTCTACTACACAACTTGTTCTTGTAGACTCATGTTGGGCCTCCAAGCACAGAGTTTTGCAGGACAGTAGCAAATTTCTCTCAAGTGGATGACCTAAGGTTTATCAATCCGTGGGAGGCGTAGGATGAAGATGGTCTCTCTCAAACAACCCTGCAAGCAAATAATAAAAAGTCTCTTGTGTCCCCAACACACCAAATACAATGGTAATTTGTATAGGTGCACTAGTTCGGCGAAGAGATGGTGATACAAGTGTAATATGGATAGTAGATATTGATTTTTGTAATAGGAACAATAAAAACAGCAAGGTAGCAATTGATAAAATAGAGCACAAACGGTATTGCAATGCTTGAAAATGAGGCCTAGGGTCTGTACTTTCGCTAGTGCAATCTCGCAACAATGCTGATATAATTGGATCACATAACCATCACTCAAAGTGCGATGAAGAATCACTCCAAAGTTCCTATCTAGCGGAGAACATAAGAAGAAATTGTTTGTAGGGTACGAAACCACCTCGAAGCTATTTTTCCGATCGATCTATCCAAGAGTTCGTACTAAAATAACACCAAATAATTTCAGATTCATAATACTCAATCCAACACAAAGAACCTTAAAGAGTGCACCAAGATTTCTACCGAAGAAATAAAGACAAGAACATGCATCAACCCCTATGCATAGATTACCCCAATGTCACCTCGGAAATCCACGAGTTGAGTGCCATAACATATATCAAGTGAATCAAAATAATACCCCATTGTCACCACGGGTATTCATATGCAAGACATATATCAAGTGCTCTGAATCCATAAAAGTATTCAATCCGATAAAACAAAATCTCAAAGGGAAACTCAATTCATCACAACAAGATAGAGAGGGGAAAACACCATATGATCCGACTATATTAAGAAAGCCCGCGATACATCAAGATCGTGACATCTCAAGAACACGAGAGAGAGAGAGAGATTAAACACATAGCTACTAGTACAAACCCTCAGCCCCGAGGGTGGACTACTCCCTCCTCATCGTGGTGGCCGCCGGGGTGACGAAGATGGCCACCGGTGATGATTCCCCCCTCCAGGGGAGTGCCGGGATGAGGTCTCGATTGGTTTCTCATGGCTACTGAGCCTTGCAGCGACGGAACTTCTGATCTAGGGTAACCCCAAGGGTTTTTGGAATATTTTACATTTTATAGGGCGAAGAGGGGGTGCGGGAGGCCACCGAGGTGAGCACAACCCACCGGGGCGCGCCTGGGGGCCCAGGCGTGCCCTGGTGGGTTGTGCCCCCTCGGGGGAACCCTGAGGTGCTTCTCTATCCCATTGGATGTCTTCTGGTCCATAAAAAATCTCTGAAAAGTTTCGCGGTGTTTGGACTTCGTTCGGTATTGATTTCCTGTGATGTAAAAAACAATCAAAAAAACAGCAACTGGCACTGGGCACTAGGTCGATAGGTTTGTCCCAAAAAATGATATAAAGTTTCTATAAAATGATTGTAAAACATCCAAGAATGATAATATAACAACATGAATACTTCATAAATTATAGATATGTTGGAGACGTATCACCTGCCATGGGAACCACGCATCACGGGCGGAGCGCAGCCGATGGAGAGGCAGAGCTTCGACACACCCCTTGTCGGTGTCAAAACCGGCGGATCTCAGGTAGGGGGTCCCGAACTGTGCGTCTAGGCCGGATGGTAACAGGAGGCAGGGGACACGATGTTTTACCCAGGTTCGGGCCCTCTTGATGGAGGTAAAACCCTACGTCCTGCTTGATTGATATTGATGATATGGGTAGTACAAGAGTAGATTTACCACGAGATCAGAGAGGCTAAACCCTAGAAGCTAGCCTATGGTATGATTGTATGTTATGGTTGTTGTCCTACAGACTAAAACCCTTCGTTTTATATAGACACTGGAGAGGGTTAGGGTTACACAAGGTCGGTTACAAAGGAGGAGATATCCATATCCGTATTGCCTAGCTTGCCTTCCACGCCAAGTAGAGTCCCATCCGGACACGAGACGAAGTCTTCAATCTTGTATCTTCATAGTCCATCAGTCCGGCCAATGGAGATAGTCCGGCTGTCCGGAGACCCCCTAATCCAGGACTCCCTCAGTAGCCCCTGAACCAGGCTTCAATGACGATGAGTCCGGCGCGCAGTATTGTCTTCGGCATTGCAAGGCGGGTTCCTTCTCCGAATACATCACAGAAGAATATGAATACAAGGATAGTGTCCGACGCTGCAAAATAAGTTCCACATTCCACCGTAGAGAGAATAACATTTTCGCAGATCTAATTTACTGGCTTGTTTTGGCAGCATGACGTTATGTCATGGCCCGGTGATTATTTGAACCATTTCTTTTAACCAGCTGCACACATAACGCGAGGCGGTTTCTTGACACGTCTTGTCAAAGCAGAGATCGTGTCCCCTTATTATGGGATTCTCATCAATACGGGCGTGGGTAACCCAACCACGCCATCAATTACGGCGCTTGGGGGATAAGCGAGTTTTACCAGGCAAGTGGGGACGCTTAGTTTCGTCCGCCCATATAAAGGGATAAGGATTCACCTTTCTATCCACGCCTTCTTCCTCCCTTACCCATCCTTTTTCGCACACTCGAGCTCTAGCGCCCAAGTCCGCACTTCCCACCTCGACCTTCTCCAATCATGTCCGAAGCGGGAGGCAGGTGGATGGTCTCCTCCGTCACGGAGGGAGACATCAAGAAACTGAGGAGAGCCGGATACCTGCCCCACGACATTGCACACCGGCTCCCAGATGAGGGGCAGCTCATCCCCACCCCCAGGCCCCATGAGAGGGTAGTATTCCTCACCCATTTCCTCCGCGGACTGGGATTCCCTCTCCATCCCTTCGTCTGGGTGCTCATGTTTTATTACGGCCTGGATTTTCATGATCTGGCCCGAACTTCATCCTCAACATTTCGGCGTTCATTGTCGTGTGTGAGGCTTTCCTCCGCATCCAGCCCCACTTCGGCCTGTGGTTAAAGACCTTCAATATCAAGCCGAAGGTGGTGCGAGGCCAACAAGCAGAATGCGGGGGAGCCATGGTGGGCAAGATGCCCAACGTCATATGGCTCGAAGGCTCCTTCGTGGAGACAATAAAGGGATGGCAGTCGGTGTGGTTCTATATCACCGAGCCGCGTGATGCCAAATGGGCGGCAGCCCCCGAGTTTCGATCCGGATTCCCTACATGGCTCACTTCCTGGAAAGAGAAGGGCCTGTCGTGGGGTTCATCGGTGGAGCTGGACGGACTCCAGAAATGTATCCGCAGTATGGCAAGCAAGAAGCTCAAGCTTGTCAACATAGTCCAAGTTATGCTCATCTGCCGGATCCTCCCGTGTCAACAACGGGATTTTACCTTATGGGAGTTCGACCCGGCCCAGCACCAGACTCTGAGCGAGCTCTTTGATACGACGCACAAGGACATCTGGAAGGTGCTGTTCAAGGGCGCCTAGGTGCCTCCTTCTCTCGCCGAGGATCGTGGACTAAGCGCAAAGCGCCTAGCGCATTTGGTGAGATCAATACGTCCCGTAAGACATTTATTTTTCCTAGCTTAATTACGTGCGGGGTCTAATCTCCAGTCCTTTGACAGGAATGGGTGGAGATGTCGGGGCAGATCGACTGTCCGGCCCCTTTGCCCGAAGATACTGCGGGCGCTCTCCTAACGGAGATGTTGACTCCGGCTCCTTACAAGGTGCCGGAGAAGACCAAGAAGGCCAAGGGAACCCGAAAGAGTTCCTGGCGCCAGGTGTTATCGGACTCATCGTTTGATAACTCTGCGGCACACTCCTCCCCCGAAGAGGAGGAAGAATAAGAAGATGCTCCCCCACCGACTGGGGGAGACAAGAAAAGGAAGGTCGCCCCAACTGGGGAGGCCGGAGGGTCCAAGAAGGGAAGGACTCTCCTTCCGGACAGTTCCACCGCCGCCGACGAAGGCGAAGATGAGCGGTTGCCCAGGGTCAAGCCCCCGGGGAGATCGTAAGTATTCGGATACCAGAGTAACTCATAGGATTCCTTTGTCGCACTACTTTCCCTAACGCCAAACGCAATTATGCAGGCCGCCACGAGCCAGTATCGATGTATCATCGGACGGCTCCTTGGGCTTGTCGGACATGGATAGTGATCCAGTATCGACCGCCACCTCCCCTCATCCTGCCGATGACACCGAGGTGTTGTCTCAAGAGGCACCGGATCGAGGGGAGACAGTCCCGGAGGCGCCTCAAGGCGACCTTCCGAACCCCGGGAGCCGAGGGGACGGGGCCCCTGAGAGCTCCGAGTTCGGCTCTCAGCCGAACACCGCGCCGGAACCTCCAGCGGTTCCAGGCTCGGGCAGGCGGCCTCCTTTTAAGAGGGGCAAGACGCCTGTGCCGGTGACCTCTGTCCATTCAGAGGCGCCGGACAATCTGCTGGAAGCGCTTCGTAGCGCTTCCATCGACGAGGAGCACCGCACTATCATGAGTGCGGTGATCTAGAAGGTTCAGTCCGCCAAGAGCGGATTGACTGAAGCCTGTGCCAGCCTTCTAACAGGCTTCGAGGTAAGTGTTAAAATTTAGTAGAGATATTACTGCATGGACAGTAGCCCCTGATGCTTTGTTCGGTGTTCACAAAGAAAAGCCGAACAGAGGATCAAATAATATCGCAGGAGTCTAATATAAGTATGTCAATATGCATATGTAGGCTTCGCTGCTGGCGTCCGCCGCACTAACTGCGGAGGTCGCCGTACTAAAGCAGGACCTCGAGGGGTCCAGGAAAGAGCTCGGCCTTGCCAAGAGGCAGCTCAAGGAGAACAAGGGTAAGTAATACCCCGTCTATAGATATGTATATATAAAAAAGGACGCGATTGCAAAATGACAAGATCATTGTATGTTTGCCAGGGGCCACGACCGAGGTGGCCACCCTGAAGCAAGTGCTAACCAAGGCCAAAGATAAAGCGGCCAAGGAGCGCACCGAGCGAGAGAAACACGAGGCTCGGGTGGGCAAGGTGCAGCAAGAGCTCCAGGCTCTCGTGATGAAGCACGAGGCGTTGGAGCTTGACTCAAAGACACGAGAGTCTGAGCTTGCCGCGGCCCTTGAGAGCGCAAAGAGTGCCAAGGCCGAGGCCCAGAAGGCCCTCCAGGAGATCGACGCAATGAAGAAGATAGCGGTGGGTAAGGCATTCTATATGCAGAGCAAACATGTAAAAGTAAATTACCGATTACTTACCCGAATTCGGAGCTCTCCAGGAGCATTCGCAGATTTGCGCCGCAGCCTGTCGGATGCCGTGCAGTTTTACCAGGCCAAGGAGGGAAGCTCAACAGAGAAGTTGTTCTGGTCTTAGTATACTGGGACCGAACACCCAATGCCTCTGAGTGACCAGCTAAAGCAGATGGTCGAGGCACAAGGCAGCCAAACAGGCCATGAAGGGCCTTATAGTCCGGCTATGGCCTGGCGACGTCCTTCCGGACAGCTACTTCGGCCTGGTGAGGTGGCTTGTGGATGCCTGCCCATGACCGAAGGTCATCAAGCGGTCCATCTGCATCGAAGGTGCACACCGGGCTTTCGCCCGTGTGAAGGTGCAGTGGGCCAAGCTAGATGCTGTGAAGCTGATCAAGGAAGGGCCGCCGCAGGGCAAGGAGCATCGCACCCCCTGAAATTTATTATGAGGGTGTCCTGAAGGGTGCCCATCTTGTAGCGGACGAATGTTCAAAGAATGTAATATTTGAGTGAACTTGCTCGTGTGATCCTGTATGATGAAAACTTGTTTCATATGCGCTATGCAATGCTTGTGTGAATTTAAAATATTACCTTCTATTTGGCCGTTTATCCAATCTGAGAGATGGCTAGTCCTCGGCTTCTGCCCCCATGCCACGAGTGCTGGGGTGTTTGGGATAAACCTAAGCACTCTTGTTCCCATATTTGGGTCCTTCGAGGGAGGTGCTCAGCACAACGAACAAGGCAACCAGACTAATAATGCTTTATCACTCTCACTTAGCCATAGAATTCTATAATTTTAAATTTCGGCGAAGCCCCTGGTATTCGGAAGGCCGAATTCGGGGCGTGATACACACCTGTAAGCCGGACAGGGCCGACACCTCTCCCTAAGCGGCATAAGTCTTTAGGGACTCGAAAAACCTCGCCGAACAACGACTAGTCTCTCGCCTTATCATGACAGTCAGTTTTAGCTTTCTCTACTGAGGTGCTAAGCCCGGCAGAACCGGGGCACAATCGCAGTAGTTCTCCTAGTGCTACCTTAGCTGATAGAGCGGAACGTAAGGTACCAAAACATAGGAGCCGGGCAAACCCAACATTTGACCAAAGACATGATTCGGAGCTGATGCATATAATGCTATAAGTTCGGGGTGCCGCACTTGTGAAAGTGTTCAGACTTTTCACACCGTATTGTGGGGTACGTAGGCCCCTGGTGTATTGGTCGTACCATAGTGTATGGTTGCAAGGCGTCATTAATGAACACATAGATATATATATAACAAGAATGCAATAATAGTCGTAATGCCATGCATTGTTTATTAAAAACTTGCATTAAAGCAGAGTGATACAGATAGTGCGATAAGCAAAGAGTAGGACTATGTCCCTTCCAAGGGCAAGCTGAGGAATGATGTTAAATTGAATATTTCACTCGTTACTGTAATCAACCTGGGAATTCTGTGGTATAACATAGTTGTCTGCCTCCTTGGTTGCTGCATCATGTGTTCGGCAATAGTGCTGCCAGACAGTGTTTCCAGAGATTAAGGTCCTGAAAGAAAAAGAAAAATAACCGAACGGGAAGCCCCTAGTGTGGTTTAGGCCGCGTCTTGGGGCGTGCCGCAGTTGTGCCCCCTCCCCACCTGTGCCCATGGTATTTTTAATGCGTAATTATGTACGCACGGCACGAGATTCGCCGTTGGGCTGGGATTGGGGTGGCCGCCGTATTGCTACGCGAGCTCAGATCGCGCCAGGCGGTCTATTTGCCGATTGCCCCGAGCGCGCTTGAAGGTGTCCGGGATGTGAAGCGCCGAACTGGTTGATTGCCTTGAGAGGCTGCTTTGCGTTTCTGCTGCGAGGGCTGTGGTGTGCTCCTCTGTTCGGAGAGAGCGCTCTGTGTTTCCATTGACTGTAATAACTCCACGAGGTCCTGGCATCTTGAGCTTCAGGTATGCATAATGCGGTACCGCATTGAATCTAGCAAATGCGGTTCGCCTGAGCAGCGCGTGATAACCACTGCAGAACGGGACTATATTGAAGATTAACTCTTTGCTTCGGAAGTTATCCGGGGATCCAAAGACCACTTCCAGTGTAATTGAGCCTGTGCAATGGGCCTCTACACCTGGAATGACGCTGAGGGAGTCCTGGATTAGGGGGTGTTCAGATAGCCGAACTATACCTTCAGCCGGACTCCTGGACTATGAAGATACAAGATTGAATACTCCGTCTCGTGTCCGGAAGGGACTTTCCTTGGCGTGGAAGGCAAGCTTGGCGATACGGATGTTCAGATCTCCTACCATTGTAACCGACTTTATGTAACCCTAACCCTCTCCGGTGTCTATATAAACCGGAGGGTTTTAGTCCGTAGGACAAGATACACATCGACAATCATACCATAGGCTAGCTTCTAGGGTTTAGCCTCTCTGATCTTGTGGCAGATCAACTCTTGTACTACCCATATCATCAATATTAATCAAGCAGGACGTAGGGTTTTACCTCCATCGAGAGGGCCCGAACCTGGGTAAAACTTCGTGTCCCCTGCCTCCTATTACCATCCGGCCTGGACGCACAGTTCGGGACCCCCTACCCGAGATCCGCCGGTTTTGACACCGACATTGGTGCTTTCATTGAGAGTTCCTCTGTGTCGTCGCCTTCAGGCCCGATGGCTCCTACGATCATCAATGGCGATGCAGTCCAGGGTGAGACCTTCCTCCCCGGACAGATCTTCGTCTTTGGCGGCTTTGCACTGCGGGGCGATTCACTTGGCCATCTAGAGCAGATCGAAAGCTACGCCCCTGGCCGTCAGGTCAGATTCAAAAGTTTAAACTACACGGCCGACATCCGCGGGGACTTGATCTTCGACGGATTCGAACCACTGTCGAGCGCGCCGCACTGTCACGACGAGCATGATCTAGCTCTGCCGCCGAACAGTGCCCTGGAGGCCACACCCGCATCGGCTCCAACCCCCAGTTCGGAGCCGACCGCGTCGATCGAGGATGGGCGGTTGGACGCCGCCTCGGGGGCTGCAATTCCAATGGCGGTTGAGCCGAACACCAGCCCCGTACTCTGCATGACTTGTGACTCCATGGATCCAGATTCTTCGTCGGACTCCGAACTCTCCGCGCCCCTGCCGAGCGAATCCGATTGGGCGCTGATCATGGAGTTCACGGCCGCGGGCGTCTTTCAGCACTCGCCTTTCGGTGATATCCTGAAGTCACTAAAGTCTCTCTCTTTATCAGGAGAACCCTGGTCGGACTACGGTCAGCAAGGTTGGGATTCGGACGATGAAGAAATTCAAAGCCCACCCACCACCCACTTGGTAGCCACTGTCGGTGATTTAACCGACATGCTCGACTTCAACTCTAACGACATTGACGGTATGGACGCCGATGAAGGAGACGATGAAGAATCAGCGCCTATCGAGCCCTGGGACGCCACCTCATCATATGACGTATACATGGTGGACGCACCCAAAGATGATGGCGAGGAGCGGAAGGACGCACCGAAGGATTGTTCCCTCGAAAAGCAGTCAAAGCGGCAACGCAAGCGCCGCCCCAAATCCCGCCTCGACAAAAATAGCGATCACACTAATCCAGCGCTGGAGCAGGGCAAACCGCTGCCAGACAACGGCAATCCGGATAATCAAATCGAACAAACAAATCCTATCAATGATAATGGTTCGGACGACATAACGTCGGACAGGCACTCGGAGCACCAGAATGCCCGTAAAAGGCTCATTGCCACCACAAGGAGCCTCAAAAAGCAGAAGTGGAGGCTCAAGGCCACGCAAAACACGCTCCAATTCAGATGGAGCAAAATACTCAACACTGTAACAAGGTACGGCGACAATCGCCCCTCCAAGAGCTACCCAAAGCGGAAGCTGCTACCCGAATTCGATGAGGAGGCCTTAGACCCCCCACAACCAAATATCAAAGCAGCCACCTAGTCGGATAGACGACCCCTCTACCACCACAGAGCGGCATTCAACGCCGCTCACAATACAACACGCGACCCATGCGAGGGCTCGCACCCAAAGGACGGTGCAACAAGATCCATCTATGGACCACGCAAGCGCGCCCCAGCATACAATGCAACACAACAAACATCCGAACAACGCGGCACACCCAGCTACAGGGGTGTTGCACACCCCCTATGTTTCACCGATGAGGTGTTGGACCATGAATTTCCATAGGGATTCAAGCCCGTAAACATAGAGGCATACGATGGAACAACAGACCCTGGGGTCTGGATTGAGGACTATATCCTTCATATACATATGGCTCGAGGGGATGATCTCCATGCCATCAAGTACTTACCTCTCAAACTCAAAGGGCCAGCTCGTCACTGGCTCAAAGGCCTCCCCGAAAGCTCCATTGGAAGTTGCGAAGAGCTCGAAGACGCCTTTCGTGCAAACTTTCAAGGGACTTATGTCCGACCTCTGGATGCTGGGCGACCTGAGCCACATAACTCAACAGCCCGGAGAGTCAGCCCGAAAGCTTTGGAATAGGTTTCTTACTAAAAAGAACCAGATTGTCGACTGTCTGGACGCCGAAGCCTTAGCGGCTTTCAAGCACAGTGTCCACGACGAATGGATCACCAGACACCTCGGCCGAAACAAGCCAAGAACGATGGCCGCATTAACAAACCTCATGACCCGCTTTTGCGCGGGTGCGGACAGCTGGCTAGCCAGATGCAGCACCAGCGACCCAGTACATCTGAAGTTAGAGATGGAAACGGGAAATCACGGCGCAACAGCAATAGCAAACGCCAGAATAAAGAAGACAACACGAAGGGCACGGCAGTAAATGCCGGATTCAAAGTCCCTCGGCCAAACCAAAAGCCACCCTCCAAAGGCACCAGGGATGAACTGTCCAGCCTCAACAAAATTCTGGACCAAGTATGTCAGATCCATAGTACCCCTAGCAAACCTGCTAATCACACCCATAGAGAATGTTGGGTCTTCAAGCAGTCCGGCAAGCTTAACGCCATACACAAGGGGGAAGATACACCAAGTGAAAAGACAAGGACGAGCCTCCCAAGCAAGACAAGGGGGAACAAAAGAAATTTCCACCCGAAGTCAAAACAGTAAACGTGTTACACGTGATCAAGAGAAAAAACAATGTGGCACTCCTTGAAAAATATACCCAAGTTCCCGTCACCGCGAAGTCCCGCTACTGGTCGTCTCAACCGATCACCTTCGACCATCGTGATTACGCATCAAGTATCCAGCACGCAGGATGGGCTGCACTGGTATTAGACCCAGTAATTGGTGGATACCACTTCACACGAGTCTTGATGGATGGCGGCAGTAGCCTAAACCTAATATATCAGGATACAATCCACGGGATGGGGTTAGACCCAACACAAATTCGCCATAGCAATACTACCTTTAAAGGAGTAACGCCAGGCCCAGGGGCTCGTTGTACGGGCTCCCTCCTACTACAAGTTATATTCGGCTCCCCCGATAACTTCCGTCGCGAGCATTTAACTTTCCACATCGCTCCATTTAAAAGTGGCTATCAAGCACTACTCGGACAGGAAGCTTTCGCTCGCTTTAATGCAATACCACACTACGCCTCCCTAACACTCAAGATGCCCGGTCCACGTGGCATCATTTCAATGCATGGAAGTATCAAGCGGTCTCTGCGCGCCGAAGAGAGTGAGGCTGCCTTGGCAGCCGCACACTAAAGGCGCCCGGACCAGCAAAAGCATCCAATAGGTCATCAAGACCTCAGACACAAGTAACCGAGTCCGGCGCTGCTACTCATATCAAATAAACGTTCACACCCCTATCTTTCAAAAGTACAAGGGGCTCAACGCACGCAGACGAGTGGCGATTTCTTCTTATCTTGAATTATACATGGTTTCTTTAGAAAACTATCCTTTTGCACGACAACCTTTTTACCTAAATTCCTCTCTTTTACAGATGATCATCGTGCTACACCCGACGAAGACACAGGCACAGACGTGCAGCAGGGACCTGACCCAAGGATTCTTTTTAGATTAAGACCCTGCGTAAACCTTTTTTACTGTCTCTTGTTCATACATATCCACCGTTGAGAAGGATGCTGATGTCTTGGCATGTGGCCACGCCAGAATAATGCACATACCTGGACACAAGGGGCTTCTTACAGAGGCCATTCTTCAGGCCCGGTTTATATCACAAAGACCGAATACCTTAGAGAGTGTTCGACGTCGCGAGTTTGGCCCTATATGCATCAGCTCCGAATTATTGTCTTTGGTCAAATGTTGGGTTTGACCGGCTCTTGTGTTTTGGTGCCTTACGTTCCGCTTTACCGGCTAAGGTAGCACCAGGAGAACTACTGCGATTGTGCCCTGGTTCATCCGGACGAGCACCTCAGTAGAGAAAGCCGAAAACTGACTGTCATGATCTAGCGTGAGACTGGTCAACCACTCGATGACCCATGGGAATGTTAGAATTCCTCCGCCTTAACGAAGGGCCGCTTTCCGGCCAGGCATATACGCACCCCGGGATCGGGAGAGTGCAGAGCCACCAGGGGCTATCTAGTAGCCCCACTGTCAAACTCCTATGGCTAAGTGAAAGTGTTAAAGCATTATAGTCCGGTTGCCTCACTCACTCCGCTATCACCTCCTTAATAGGACCCAGACGTTGGGTTAAGTGTGAATGCGTGTTTCTGCGAACACCTCCGCATTATCTGCGTGGGGGTTGAAGCCGGCGACTGCAATCTTTCAGGTTATACACATGTATACATAAACGGCCGCCCAGGAGGCAACACATTACTTTCAGGCAAAAGTATAAAAGTAGCCTCATAAAAATTTAAAAAGCATTTCGCTTACAATGAGATTACATGTCATTCAAACATAATATTTTTTGAGCACTGGGTCTCTATCAAACGAGCACCCTCAAGAACTTCCTCAAAGTAGTGCTCAACAGCCCTTCGACCTATGGCCGAATCCTGCGCTGCAATAGTGGTAGCATCCATCTCTGCCCAGTATGCTTTAGCACGGGCAAAGGCCATCTGTGCGCCTTCTATGCACGCCGACCTCTTCATCGCATTTATGCGCGGCACCACATCAAGGATCTGCTGCACCAAGCTGAAATAGCTGCTCAATTTTGACCTTTCGGGCCATAGTTGATCCACAACAGACCTCATGGAGAGTCCGGACAACCTATTTAGTTCGACCCATTCGAATAATTGGTCCGTCAACGAAAGTGGACGCTCGAGAGAAAGGAATTGCTTCCAAAACAGCTGGTCTACTTCACAGTCCAGCTGACTTTGGAAGTACTTGGCCGCATCGGCAGCGCTCGCCGCCAAATCCATATACGCATCCTCCGAACTCCACAGCCGATCTTGAGGGGCATACCGTGGATCTCCGTACTTCCTCTGTAGCATAAAGGATTTCCCGGCTACAGTATCCCCGGCTTGGCGCAGTTCCTCCTTCTTTGCCCTCATAGCAGAGCTGAGGTCTTTTCCCATTACAGCAGCCTTCTCAAGGTCTGATGCCTTCGCCTGGTTTTCCTTTTCAAGAGCCCGGCAACGGTCTACGGCGGCTTTTAATTCTACGGCCATATTGGCCATCTTCTTCCGGCTCTCGCCATGTGCGGCCTTCTCGGCCCGCAACTCTTTGGCCGCCTTCAAAGCAGCCGCATTACCCAATCTTGCTTGTTCCTTGGCTCGGGCAAGTTCCGCCCGCAAGGCTTCAACAGTGGCAGCTCCATCTACAGTCATAACATGTTAAAAACACTGGCATCATACTCTTCCTATGTGGCGTTTACCAGACAAGGATACTTACCCTGCGCCTCGTCAAGCCTTCTGTTAACAAGCTCGATGTCGGCATCTGCCGCATCCAACTACCGTTCTAAATGGGCAAACTGGCTAGTCCGGCTGGCCACCGGAGCTTCCATCTCCTGCACATAAAGGCAGTATGGTTATTACCTGGGTGTATGATCCTCCATTTGTCATTGTTTCTGACGACAACCAGAGTCTCAGGGGCTACTATCTACACAGGGCACACCTGACATGTGCAGGACTATTACACATTCCTTTTTACGTACCTCAAAGCCTGTCAGTAGACTCATAAAAGCTTCATGCAATCCGCTTTCGGCGGACGATATCCTCTCCATCACCATATTCATTAGCACATGGTGATCATCTGAGATGGCCGCTCGCCCCACCAACTCCCTTAGAACGTCCGATCGCACACTAGACGGCGCCAGACTCTTTTGTCTACTCTCTTTGGGAGCCGGGCACTGGGAGCCTCAAGGATCAATTGGATCACCTTCTGGCCTCTCCGCACTCGGAGAGGCCCTCCGCGACGACACTTCAGGGTCGCCCGCTTCTGGAGCGGAGGAGTCCGGAGGAGGCATCTCACTCTCCATCATCTCTGGAAGAAGATCCCTCGAAGACGAGCTCATTTGAGAGGGGCTAAGGCCTGAACTGCACAAATATATGCGGTGGTTATTTTCTCAGAAAAAAAGATGGCATATATGTACTATTAAAAGTTTTCGGGTCACTTACGACTCCCGGGAGAATTGATCCCCCCACGGACTTTGTGCGGCAGCAGCGCCCCCCAAGGTAGGGCCCCCGGTGGAAGATTTCTTCTCCCGTTTGGAAGCTTCAGCTTCCGAATTCCCGGACGCAGTCGTTTTCCTCTTCCGGTCGTCTTCCTTCACGGAGACGCTCGCTCCCTCGGTTAGAATAGGCAGCGTTGGGGGCCCGCGTCCGCCCGCATTACCCTCCACAGTATCTTCCTTCAAGGGATCCGGGCAAGGTGCGGTCTGGAGCATCTTTTCCAATACCGGATTCTCCAAACCCTCAGGGAGGGGGGCTGAACACTGAATCAACTTCGTCTTTGTTAGCCAGTCCTGGTCGAAAAAGCAAACTCTCGGAAATAACTTCGTAACAAAGGAAAGATAATATGTTCGGCCGGAAGATTCTTTACCTGTTCGGCGGCGCGGTTACTGCTCAGGCCCACGTCCTCGGTGATTTCCGGACACTCTACTTGAGGTCCGAAGAATGACTTATACATATCCTCGTGCGTCAGGCCGAGAAAATTTTGAATGGCACGTGGACCCTCGGGATTGAACTCCCACAAGCGAAGGGGCCGACGTTTGCAAGGCTGCACTTGACGAACCAGCATAACTTGTATTACCGCGACCAAACTGAGATCTCCGTTGAAGAGATCTCGAATGCAGCTTTGCAGTAAAGGCACGTCCTTGGCTGGACCCCAGCTCAGTCCTCTGCTGATCCATGACATCAGTCGTGGTGGAGGGCCCGAGCGAAAAACGGGGCCGGCCGCCCACTTGGCACTTCTAGGAGTCGTGATGTAGAACCACTCCTGTTGCCACAATGCAGACACCTCTGGGATGGAACCTTTGGGCCACGGAGCTCCCGTCATCTTGCATATTGAGGCGCCTCCACACTCTGCATGTTACCCTTCAATCAACGTTGGCTTTACTTCAAAGGTCTTGAGCCATAAGCCAAAGTGGGGGGTAACCCGGAGGAAGGCCTCGCGTACGACAACAAAAGTCGTGATATGCAGGAAGGAGTCCGGAGCTAGATCATGGAAATCTAGCCCGTAATAAAACATCAAGCCCCTGACGAAAGGATCCAGTGCAAAACCTAGACCCCGGAGGAAGTGGGGGACGATCACAACGCTCTCATTGGGTTTGGGAGAGGGGACGGCCTGCCCTCGGGGAGGCAGCCGATGTGATATTTTGGCGGTCAGATACCTGGCCTCCCTCAACTTTTTGATGTCTTCTTCCGTGATGGAGGAGGGCATCCATCGGCCTTGAAGGCTGGATCCGGACATGACTGAAGGTTCGGAGGACCTGACCTGGGCTTTGGGCGTTTGAGCTTGAGGCGGGGGAAGGATTCGATTGAGCACGGGAGGGAAAAGTAAAAGCTTTGCCCCTTTATAAAGAGGATGGATATCAAGCGTCCTCCCCGTGTCCGTTTGGACTTGCCTACGATCTAGGAGTCCTGGAAGCGGTTGGGTTACCCACGCCCGTATTGATGAGAATCCCGTAATAAGGGGACACGATCTCTGCTTTAACAAGACGTGCCAGGGAAACCACCTCGCATAACACGCTGAGGTGGGTAATTAAACGACTCAGATAAAGGCTTGGTCGTGGCGTGTCGCACCACGGAATACGTCAGCAGATTAGATTTGTATAAATATTATTCTCTCTATGGCAGTATGTGGAAACTTATTTTGCAGAGCCGGACACTATCTTTGTGTTCAAAATCTTCTATGAAGTACTTGGAGGAGGAACCCGCCTTGCAACGCTGAAGAAAATTTGCGCGCCGGACTCGTCGTCATTGAAGCCTGGTTCAGGGGCTACTAAGGGAGTTCTGGATTAGGGGGTGTTCGGATAGCCGAACTATACCTTCAGCCGGACTCCTGGACTATGAAGATACAAGATTGAAGACTTTGTCCCGTGTCCGGAAGGGACTTTCCTTGGCGTGGAAGGAAAGCTTGGCGATACGGATGTTCAGATCTCCTACCATTGTAACCGACTTTATGTAACCCTAACCCTCTCCAGTGTCTATATAAACCAGAGGGTTTTAGTCCGTAGGACAAGATACACATCGACAATCATACCATAGGCTAGCTTCTAGGGTTTAGCCTCTCTGATCTCGTGGTAGATCAACTCTTGTACTACCCATATCATCAATATTAATCAAGCAGGACGTAGGGTTTTACCTCCATCGAGAGGGCCTGAACCTGGGTAAAACTTCGTGTCCCCTGCCTCCTGTTACCATCCGGCCTGGACGCACAGTTCGGGACCTCCTACCCGGGATCCGCCGGTTTTGACACCGACAGACGCCCTTAAAGGTCGTTTTTGTGGGTTTGATCCTTGAGGGGTCTATACCCATTTTGCACACTGTGTCCTGATAAAGCAGGTTCAGGCTGCTGCCGCCGTCCATAAGGACTCGAGTGAGGTGAAATCCGTCGATGATTGGGTCTAGGACCAGTGCAGCGAATCCGCCATGATGGATACTAGTGGGGTGGTCCCTGCGATTGAAGGTGATCGGACAGGAGGACCAAGTGTTGAACTTTGGGGCGACTGGCAACAACGCATATACGTCCTTGAGCGCACGCTTCCGCTCCCTCTTGGGGATGTGGGTTGCGTATATCGTGTTCACCGTCCACACTTGTGGGGGAAACCTCTTCTGTCCTCCAGTGTGCGGCTGTCGGGGCTCCTCCTTGTCATCGCTATGCGGCCCCTTGTCCTTGTTTTCGGCAATTAACTTGCCAGCCTGCTTGAACACCCAACAATCAATGTTGGTGTGATTGGCTAGCTTGTCTGGGGTGTCGTGTATTTGAAACGAGCGATCGAGTATACGGTCCAAGCTGGACGGACCCGGCATACTTTGTTTGAATGGCTTTTTCCGCTGACCGGGTTTAGAGCCTTTGAATCCGGCATTAACTATCGTATCCTTAGTATTTTCGCTGTTAATGCGGCGCTTATGCTTGTTGCGACGTGACCTGCTATTATCGTCCTTGGTATCTGAGGTACCATGGTTCTTTGATATGTTATTACTGCGAGCCAGCCAGCTATCTTCTCCCGCACAAAAGCGGGTCATGAGCGTCATGAGAGCTACCATAGATTTCGGCTTTTCCTGACCAAGGTGCCGGGCTAGCCACTCGTCTCGGATATTGTGCTTGAAAGCCGCTAAGGCCTCTGCATCCGGACAGTCGATGATTTGATTTTTCTTTGTAAGGAACCGAGTCCAGAATTGCCTGGCCGACTCTTCTGGCTGCTGAATTATGTGGCTCAAATCATCGGCGTCTGGTGGTCGCACATAAGTGCCCTGAAAGTTGTTGAGGAATGCGGCTTCCAGATCTTCCCAACAGCTAATGGAGTCCGCTGGCAAGCTGTTAAGCCAATGCCGCGCTGGTCCTTTGAGATTTAGTGGGAGGTATTTGATGGCGTGTAAGTCATCGCCGCGGGCCATGTGGATGTGGAGGAGGAAGTCCTCAATCCATACTGCGGGATCTGTTGTGCCGTCGTATGATTCAATATTTACAGGTTTGAAACCTTTTGGGAATTGATGTTTCATTACTTCGTCTGTGAAGCATAAGGGGTGTGCGGCGCCTCTGTATTGGGCTATATCATGACGCAGCTCGAATGGGTTTTGCCCGCTGTGTTCGGCCCGGCCGGATTTGCTTTTACTATATCCGACGTGACGTTTGTCGTCTCGCAGAGTGGTGCGCCCTCGTGATCCATAGATTGATCTTGAATGCTTTGCCTTGTCCTCCAATATGTCTCGCAGGTCTGGCGTATCTCCCCATGCCTTTTTATTTGAATGGCATTGGGGTGGAGGCTGAGCTTTTGGCTGGAATGCCTCTCTATCGCAGCCACGAGGTGGCCAATCAGCCGTATCATATGCTTCTTCCTCCAGTCGGGGTAGTAACCTGCGCCTTGGGTAACTCTTGGAGGGGTGCTCGAGTTTATATTCCTCGGCCGCGAGGACTTTAGTCCATTTGTCAGCTAGCAGATCTTGATCAGCTTGAAGCTGCTGCTGCTTTTTCTTTAGGCTATTTGCCGTGGCCATAACCCGGCGCTTGAAGTGCTCTTGTTCGACGGGATCCTCTGGTACGGAAAATTCATCATCGCCGAGGCTTGCCTCGTCTTCGGAGGGGGGCATGTGATTTTCATCCTCCTCCTCTCCGTCTGCCGCTCTCTCAGGAGAGTTGGCTCCTCCATCCTCCTGCTCTAAATCTTGCTGGAGGGGTTTGTTGTTTTCTTCGGCACTATCCGGAGTGTTATTATCTCATGTGCCGGTATCACCACTTTTGCTTTGGCGGGACTTAGAGCGGCGCTGCTGACGTCGGTGTTTGGGTTGCTTCTTGGAGGGGTCATCCTCCGCTATCCCGTCGCCATTGCCTTCTTTGGGTGTATCCACCATGTATATGTCATATGATGAAGTGGCTTTCTAGTGCCCTATAGGTGCTGGTCCATGTTCGTCTCCTACATCGTCGTCCATACCGTCGATGTCTTCGGAGTCGAAGTTGAGCATGTCGGTTAAATCATCGACAGTGGCTACGAAGTGAGTGGTGGGTGGGCGTCGAATTTCTTCGTCGTCCGCATCCCAATTCTGTTGGCCATAATCCGGCCAGGGCTCTCCTGACAAAGAGAGAGACCTTAGTGAATTCAGAATGTCGCCGAAGGGCGAGTGCTAAAAGATATCCGCGGCGGTGAATTCCATGATCGGCGCCCAATCGGATTCGATTGGCAGGGGCGCGGATGGTTCGGAGTCCGGAAAAGTGTCCAGCACCTTGGAGTCACGGGCTGCGCAGAGGGTTAGGCTGGTGTTCGGCTCGATCGCCGTTGAGACTGCAGCCCCTGAGGCGGTGTCTAACCACCCGTCCTCGACTGGCGCAGTTGGCTCCGAGCCTAGGGTCGGAGCTGATGCGGGCGCAGCCTATGGGGTACTGTTCGGCGGCAGAGCTAGGTCATACCCATCGCGACAGTGCGGCGCGCCCAGCTGTGGCTCGAATTCGTCGAAGATCAAGTCTCCGCGGATGTCGGACGTGTAGTTCAAACTTCCAAATCTGACCTGACGGCCAGGGGCATAGCTTTTAATCTGATCCAGATGGCCAAGCGAATTAGCCCGTAGTGCAAAGCCGCCGAATACGAAGATCTGTCCGGGGAGAAAAGTCTCACCCTGGACCGCATCGCTATCGATGATAGTAGGAGCCATCAAGCCTAACGATGACGACATAGAGGAACTCTCAATGAAAGCACCAATGTCGGTGTCAAAACTGACGGATCTCGGGTAGGGGGTCCTGAACTGTGCGTCTAGGCCGGATGGTAACAGGAGGCAGGGGACACGATGTTTTACCCAGGTTCGGGCCCTCTTGATGGAGGTAAAACCCTACGTCCTGCTTGATTGATATTGACTATATGGGTAGTACAAGAGTAGATCTACCACGAGATCAGAGAGGCTAAACCCTAGAAGCTAGCCTATGGTATGATTGTATGTTATGGTTGTTGTCCTACGGACTAAAACCCTTCGGTTTATATAGACATCAGAGAGGGTTAGGGTTACACAAGGTCGGTTACAAAGGAGGAGATATCCATATACGTATTGCCTAGCTTGCCTTCCACGCCAAGTAGAGTCCCATCCGGACACGAGACGAAGTCTTCAATCTTGTATCTTCATAGTCCATCAGTCCGGCCAATGGAGATAGTCCGGCTGTCCAGAGACCCCCTAATCCAGGACTCCCTCACCCCTACCTGGTGCGCCAAATGTCGGATTCAGGGCTCCGCAGACCCAAGAAAGGTTTGAACTCTATGGCATGTGCGAAGAACTCAACCTATCGGGCCCACCAACCCGTCGCCCAGTGGCCTAGCTCAACGCACAAGGAAGAAGATGGACATGGCAGTTTACCTAGGTTCGGGCCACCTTGCGGTGTAAAACCCTACTCCTGCTTTGGGGCAGATTGGAGGGGCTGAGGATGAACTAGTACAAGGGATGAACAACCTCACAAGGTCTGCCCTAGTGAGGGTGGAAAGGATCTGATCGAGAGCCCCCTCTATGGTGGTGGCTAACCTATATGTATAGTGGCCTCGGTCCTCTTCCCCCAAAACGTAGGCGGGAAGGGATCTCAAAGTTGCCAATTTGAAAGGGGACAAGTAGTACATCTTATCCTGACGAAAGGTGGTCTTCACCTACAAAGCCTTTGGTCGTGACGTAGCGGTGGGCTCAGAGATGACATCCATCCTGCCGTCTTGGCGGTCTTGCTCTCGTTTCACCGGAATGGAAATATTTGCCTGAGTCCTCGGGAACCCGCATTTGTCCTTGCCTCCTTAGCACCAAAGAGGAAACTACCTCCTCTGCGCTGACTAGAGCCGACTACCTTGGTCGTCTGATACGTCTCCAATGTATCTACAATTTTTCTTATTGTTCCATGCTGTTATATTATCAATCTTGGATGTTTTATAATCATTTTATAGTCATTTCATATCATTTTTTGGTACTAACCTATTGACATGGTGCCAAGTGCCAGTTCTTGTTTCTTCCGTGTTTTTTACATCATAGAAAATCAACATCAGACGGAGTCCAAATGCCATGAAACTTTACGGAGATTGTTTATGGACCACAAGGAACATGCTGGGCCCTGGTTGCACCTGGGGGGAGTCCCGAGGAGGGGACAACCCACCAGGGAGCACCAGGAGGCCCAGGCACACCCTGGTGGGTTGTGCCCACCTCGGGTGCCCCCCGGACCGCCTCTTTGCTCTATAAATACCCCCAAAAATACCAGAACCCTAGAAGCGTCGATGAAATATTCATCCAGCCGCCGCAGAGTCCAAAACCACCAGATCGAATCTAGACACCATCTCGGATGGGGTTCACCACCTCCATTGGTGCCTCTCCAATGATGCGTGAGTAGTTACTTGTAGACCTTCGGGTCCTTAGTTAGTAGCTAGATGGCTTTCTCTCTCTCGCTGAATTCTCAATACAATGGTCTCTTGGAGATCCATATGATGTAACTCTTTTTCCGTGTCTTTGTTGGGATTTGATGAACTTTGAGTTTATGATCAGTCATATCTTTTTATATCCCTGAAAGTTATTTGAGTTTCTTTGATCTCTTATATGCATGATCTCTTATAGCCTCGTATTTCTTCTCCGGTATTTGGGTTTTGTTTGGCCAACTTGATCTATTTATCTTGCAATGAGAAGAGGTGCCCGGTAGTGGGTTCGATCTTATGGTGCTTGATCCCGGTGACAGAAAGGGAACCGACACGTATGTATCGTTGCTACTAAGCACAAAACGATGGGGTCTATCTCTACATAGATAGATCTTGTCTACATCATGTCATCATTCTTATTGCATTACTCTGTTTTTCCATGAAGTTAATACACTAGATGCATGCTGGATAGCGGTCGATGTGTGGAGTAATAGTAGTAGATGCAGACAGGAGTCGGTCTACTAATCTTGGACGTGATGCATATATAATGATCATTGCCTGGATATCGCCATAATTATTTGAGGTTCTATCAATTTCCCAACAGTAATTTGTTTACCCACTGTTTGTTATCTTTCTCGAGAGAAGCCACTAGTGAAACCTATGGCCCCCGGGTCTTCTTTCTCATATATTTGCTTGTGATCTACTTTTCCTTTGCATTTTTATTCAGATCTATTAAACCAAAAATACAAAAAATACTTTGTTGCACTTTATTTTATTTATGATCTATTATTTCAATCTACTACAAATTTCTGGCATCGTTACCCGAAAGGGATTGACAACCCCTTTAACACGTCGGGTTGCGAGGTGTTGTTATTTGTGTGCAGGTGTTGTTACGTTGTGTTGCTTGGTTCTCCTACTGGTTCGATAACCTTGGTTTCATCACTGAGGGAAATACCTACCTTCGTTGTGCTACATCATCCCTTCCTCGTTGGGGAAATACCGACGTAGTCCTAGCAGACAAGAGTTTTCTAGCGCTATAGTCAGGGAGCAATCAAAAGGAATTCCCGGCTTTGTTGCCACAGAGGATCTTCAACATAACCAGGTTCCTAATCACATTCTCATCTCCTTGCAATTTACATTATTTGCCATTTGCCTCTCATTTTCCTCTCCCCCACTTCACAAAAATTTGCCGTTTTATTCGCCTCTCTTTTTCTATTCGCCGTTTTCTTGTCGGATCTATTTTTGCGTGCATCCTTGCTTTCCGCTATGGATAGTTCTTCCTCTATTGCTTGCACTCCCAAGGACGAGGCCCTCAACTTTAAACAAAGGGGAGGGGACAATTTAAAAGATGATTGGTATAGAATTTGCAATGCTCATAATAGATCTATCTGTAAGAAATCTACCATTGTGCTTCTGTGTTGTTTTTATGTTGGCATCACCACTTGGTATAGATTTGTCCTTGTTACGATTACCAGTGGAAATTTCTTAATGAGTCCTCCTTATGATGCTCTTAGTGCTATGGTAAATTTAGTGGGCTCACCATCTCGTATGGTTAATGAAACAATTTTGACTCTCGAGCATGTCATGGAAAGACTAGATGCTATCAAAAAGAAAATGCTCACCGACGATCATATGGAAATTATACATAAAAAGATGCATCATTTTACTACTAATCTTGGGTCAAAAGCGGGCGATATTTTTAAGTTGTTAAAAGAGAGGGGTACCTTAATCCATGAAAGAATAGAAGAAAGCCCGTCTCGGATCGATAAATTGGAAGGAATCTTTAGTAATCTAAGCACGACTTTCACTACCACTAAAATTATTGAGGAAGCTCCCGTAAAGAGTAGGAGATCTAGGAACAATGGTGCATCTTCTAGTAATAATGATAAGGGAGACCTTAAGATGATTAGCATCCATCCGGACTTTGTTGAAGTGATAGGAGATCCTTTTTGTAAGAATGAAATATTTAAATTTACTCCAAGGAGTATTGCTATTCAAGGTCTTTATGCTAAATCTTTGAAGGATTCTAAGTGTTTGATCGAAGAGTTGGACAAAGATGACAAAACTTAGATCCTTGCTTTATGCCTAGCTAAGGGCTTAAAACTAGCTTGTTGGGAGGCAACCCAATGAATAAAATTTTTTTTTGCTTTTTGCTTCCTGTTTTTGTGTGTTAGCACAATTATGCTACTGTTATGATTCTGTTTTTTATGTTTTAATTAGTGTTTGTGCCAAGTAAAGCCTTTAGGATCTTCTTGAGTGATAGTTGTTTGATCTTGCTGAAAAAAACAGAAACTTTTAGGCTCTCGAAATTAATTTTCATTTTATACCAGAGAGAGATAAAATACCCATTCCACTTGCAGTAGGTCAATATACAAATTTCTCAGGTCGTCCAAATTTTTCCGAATTTTTGGAGTTACAAAAGTATTTGAAATAGTCAGATTACTACAAACTGTTATGTTTTGACAGATTCTGTTTTCTTTGTGTTGTGTGCTTATTTTGATGGCTCTATGGTTTTCTTTGATGATGTTTTTCCATAGAAACGTTGGAATACAGTAGATATAATACAAAAAAATATGAATTGGTTTGATACAACACTTGTAGTAGTGATTTATTATTCTTATACTAACGGATCTCATGAAGGTTTTGTTGAGTTTTGTGTGATTGAAGTTTTCAAGCTTTGGGTTATCTTATGATGGATGAAAGAAGGATAGAAGAGCCTAAGCTTGGGCATGCCCCGGCATCCCAAGCTATTATCCAAGAATGAGCAACCAACTAAGCTTGGGGATGCCCCTGAGTGGCATCCCCTCTTTCTTCTAACGACCATCGGTATTTTACTTGGGACTTTATTTTTATTCGTCACATGATATGTGTTTTGCTTGGAGCGTCTTGTATGATATGTGTCTTTGCTTCTTTTTTTTGTTTTGTTTTAAGTCATCAATCCTTGCTGGACACACCTATTTGAGAGAGCCAAAATTATGTCATGACTTGTTAGAATTGTTCTCTATGCTTCACTTACATCTTTTATGAGCTAGGACTTGCTCTAGTGCTTCACTTATATCTTTTTGAGCACGGTGTGCTTAGTATTTTTGAAGAAATGCTCTCTTGCTTCACTAGATTTATTTGAGAGTTAGTAAAATTTTGAAGAAATTCTCTCTTGCTTCACTTAAATTATTTTGAGAGAAAGAAAAATTGTTATGCTCATGATCTTCACTTATATTTGTTTGAGCTTATGAAAAGCAACACATGAAAATTAGTCCCAAAGTGATAGATATCCAAGAAGGATAAAAAATAAAAAATGTCATGAAGATAATTGGACAAAATAAAGTTGATTCTTAGTAATGGTTTTGAGATATGATGATGTGATATGTGAGTCATCTTGATGAGTACTTATGCTTTAGTAAGAATATTGGTGTTAAGGTTTGTGATTCCCTATGCAAGTACGAAAGTCAATAGTCATGCAATGAAAATTATATCCTACTTGTGGTGCATTATTCAGTGTTATTTATGCTTAATGCTTGCTTATGAGATTATCCGTTTCTTAGTTGGTCGCTTCCCAATCTTTTGCTAGCCTTCATTTTGCACTAAGTATGATCACTACTTGTGCATCCAAAACCCTTAACCCAGTTTTGCCACATGAGTCCACTATATCTACCTATATGCAGTATTATTTTTCCGTTCTAAGCAAATTTGCATGTGCCATCTCTAATTTTCAAAAAATAAGCTTCTCTTTTGTGTGTTTGTTTCGCTCGCGGAGCGGTGAGGGGTGGCTAATATTTTCCATGCTAGATGTGTTAGTCTCAAGACGAGTGTTTATTCACTTGTCATTGCACGAGAGTAAGGCAAAGGTATTAGGGATGCCCAGTCCTGAAATGCAAAAAAAATGAATTTACTTTATGTTTTCAAATAATAAATTCCTTGGAAAGTGTTGGTATGGAGGGCACCCATGGATACGGTTAGCCATGGAAAGTGAAAGTTATGGTGGAAAAAGGAATAAACTTTATTTTCTATTTGGGAACCGCCTATGATATATCTATGCTTGGAAAGTATTGGGAACTCTAAGTCATTTTCATTGGTGGGATGGATACACCTCCCAAAATGTTTTTATCTCTTAGTTTTTGCTTTGAGCTCTGGCACCTCTACAAATCCCTACTTCCCTCTGCGAAGGGCCTTTCTTTTACTTTAAGCAATTTTTATTTTGAAATTTGAGTCTCCATCTTCTCTTCTAAAAAGCACCAACTAGGAGTCAATATGATCATACTTAAGTATTGGGTGTAGCTAATATTTGAGTGTGTTTCATGAATGGATCAATGTTTGAGCATGATGGGCTAGGGATAACTTATTTTAGCATTGTTATTTTGAAAGACATGATTGCTTGTTGATATGCTTGAGTATCTAAATTATTATCTCAAAACTAGACTATTGCTTCGAATCACATAAAAAGTCCAAATGTCCATTCTATAAAGAAAAGAATATGATATGACATGTTAAACATCACTCCACATCAAAAATTATGTTTTTATCACTTACCTACTCGAGGACGAGTAGGAGTTAAGCTTGGGGATGCTGATACGTCTCCAACGTATCTATATTTTTTTATTATTCCATGATGTTATATTATCAATCTTGGATATTTATAATCATTTTATAGTCATTTTATATCATTTTTGGTACTAACATATTGACATAGTGCCAAATTCCAGTTCCTGCTTTTTCCGTGTTTTTTAGACCGGAGAAAATCAATATCAGACGGAGTCCAAATGCCATGAAACTTTATGGAGATTTTTTATGGACTAGAAGGAACATGTTGGGCCCTGGTTGCACCTGGGGGGAGTCCCGAGGAGGGGACAACCCACCAGGGCGTGTCAGGAGGCCCAGGCACGCCCTGGTGGGTTGTGCCCAACTCGGGTGCCCTCGGACCGCCTCTTTGCTCTATAAATACCCCAAAAATACCAGAACCCTAGAAGCGTCAACAAAATATTCATCCAGCCACCACAGAGTCCAGAACCACCAGATCCAATCTAGACACCATCTCAGATGGGGTTCACCACCTCCATTGGTGCCTCTTCGATGATGCGTGAGTAGTTCTTTGTAGACCTTCGGGTCCGTAGTTAGTAGCTAGATGGCTTTCTCTCTCTCGCTGAATTCTCAATACAACGGTCTCTTGGAGATCCATATGATGTAACTCTTTTTGCGGTGTGTTTGTTGGGATCTGATGAACTTTGAGTTTATGATCGGTCATATATTTTTATATCCATGAAAGTTATTTGATTTATTTTGATCTCTTATATGCATGATCTCTTATAGCCTCGTATTTCTTCTCCGATATTTGTGTTTTGTTTAGCCAACTTGATTTATTTATCTTGCAATGGGAAGAGGTGATCGGTAGTGGGTTCGATCTTACGGTGCTTGATTCCAATGATAGAAAGGGAACCGACACGTTTGTATCATTGCTACTAAGGATAAAACGATGGGGTCTATCTCTACATAGATAGATCTTGTCTACATCATGTCATCGTGCTTATTGCATTACTCAGTTTTTCCATGAACTTAATACAGTAGATGCATCCTGCATAGCGGTCGATGTGTAGAGCAATAGTAGTAGATGCAGGCAGGAGTTGGTCTACTAATCTTGGACGTGATGCCTATGTAATGATCATTGCCTGGATATCATCATAATTATTTGAGGTTCTATCAATTTCCCAACAGTAATTTTTTTACCCACCATTTGCTATCTTTCTTGAGAGAAGCCACTAGTGAAACCTACGGCCCCCAGGTCTTCTTTCTCATATATTTGCTTGCGATCTACTTTTCCTTTGCATTTTAATTCAGATCTGTTAAACCAAAAATACAAAAATACTTTGCTGCACTTTATTTTATTTACGATCTATTATTTCAATCTACTACAAATTTCTGGCATCGTTACCCGAAAGGGATTGACAATCTCTTTAACGCGTCGGGTTGCGAGGTGTTGTTATTTGTGTGCAGGTGTTGTTTACGTTGTGTTGCTTGGTTCTCCTACTAGTTTGATAACCTTGGTTTCATCACTGAGGGAAATACCTACCTTCGTTGTGCTACATCATCCCTTCCTCTTTCGGGAAATACCGATGTAGTCCTAGCAGACACGAGTTTTCTGGCGCTATAGTCAGGGAGCAATCATCATCACAGCTTGTGTCATCGCAACCTCATGAGGTTGGGGGCCTGCATACAAATCTCTGCTCCTCGGGAGGTCTCCTAGGGAGGCCACTCCCTTGGGAGGTCTTGGCATCATCCGCCTCGCAAGGCTTGTCCCCTCGCGAGGGTCTTGTCTTGGCGGTCTTGTAGATGGGCCATACCAGGCCATCGATCGAGCCATGCCGTGGGCCGCAGGAAGACAAGTCTAGGTACCCTGGTTCCCAGAACGCTGACATCTTCAGGGTTCTGGATTGGGACATCAGGGGTCTCTAGCACCTGCTTCTCCAGCTCAGAAGCCTCGGGGGCCTTGGAAGAATCGCCTACCTTCTGTTTTTTGCCAGCTTTGGCCTTGGCCCTATGACAAGGATATGCAACTATATAAGTATGTGACAAGCAAATCTTTATCCACAAATGAAAATACTTACCCTTGAGCGACAACGAAGGTAGGAAGCTGTGTTCCAATTGAATCGCCAGATGACGGAGGTTCCCCCTGATAGTTTGAGTAAGAAGGATTCAGAGGTTGACGTATGAGACCGGCTTGTGGAAGCGATAGAGTCGGGCTATGAGGTACCTCATTGTGATGTTTCCGAGGAGCTGGCGTGTTGGATAAGCCGGTCATAAGGTCTTCATTTCCGCTACTCCGGGTCAGGCGCCTTGACTCGTGCTGTTGTTTCTTCAAAAGAAAGTTGGGGTCCAAATGAGCAAGAGGGTGTGGAAATCTTACTTTTTGGATGAGCCGCCTTGTTTTCTTTCTTGGCAAAGATTCTAAGTCGGGTGAGATAGTAGTTACCTCTGCTTCACCGGCATGGCTTGTCTCCACTTCGTCCTGAGAGGAATCACCATCAATAAGTTGCATAAAAAGAAGACCAAGGGAATCAAGTTCTACCTCCGACTCATCTAGCTCGAGAAGCCCTTCTACTGTTTGTTTTTTATGGTGACCCGTGCCAAGAGACTTTGTTACTTTGGTCTTCTTTGTGGGCGGGGCAGCTATTAGTTTCTTTTTCCAGAAAGAAGAGTCGGCCTGTATACATATATGAGTGAGAGGTTATAAATAGAAGTACAAGAGATAGATAAACAAGATAAAGTTTTGTTCAAAATACTTACATCCAGAGACGGGTTAAGAGCGCAGAAAGTATTCAATCCTTTTTTTGCTGCAAGCTTCCAGAGATTCCCCAAGCAGTGTTTTAACTATGTCATTGATCTCTCTATCAGTGAAATGTGTTTGATTATAACGCTACGGGTCCTTAGTGTCACCAGTATATTGGCACATTAAGCCGTTGCACCGGCTCAGAGTAAATTCCACTATGCAACCCAACAGCGGACCAGATCAACTCTAGTTAAGCCGTTGGCAATCAAAGCCCTTATCTTTGAAAAAGCAGGGCATACTGGGCGCGCTCTATGGCAGTCAATCGACCTGGAAGAACGCTGTTGGTGGTGAGCTGGTAGGGGCAATAACCCGACATGTGGTTTTCTCCAGCTGGGGAGGTGTACCTGCAATAGAACAAGGTATAGTTCCAATCCTTGGGATGGCTGGGCAGTGCGCCTGAGGAAAAGGTTACATCTCTCCACCTCTAGATGGAAACGCCTCCAAGCTCAAGACTGGGCACGTCTAACATTTTAGTCTGGAGGTTGATATAAAAGTACTCTCGAAAGAGGTCAACGGTGGGTTCTTCTTGAAGAAACACTTCGCAGTACACTTGAAAGTGGCATAGATTGGAGACGGAGTTGGGACCAATGTCTTGGGGTGAAGGTTGTAGGAATGCAGAGCATCTCAGAAGAATTTTGACCCAGGCGGTGAAAAGCCACGAAAGAGGTGATCCAAAAAATGACAATTTCACCCTCTTTGGGTTGAGCAGTAGTTTCAGGACCCAGAACCCGCCAGTGGATAACATCTTTAGCCGGCAAGACCCCCATGTCCATATACTCATTCAGTGAGAGCTCGGAGACTCTAGAAACAACCTAATCGCAAGAAGTGGGAGTCTTAGTCATGATTGACCGGGTTAAAAGGCTGCAACCAAGGAGTAAGAGTATGCTGGGTTAAAATTGCAATGGTAAGCCGCCCAAGTGATTATATGTTATTTCAGCAATAATGAGATACTTGTGGATAAAAACTACATATTACGATGAACTATTAAGGAATTCCGAGCCGCCCTAGCCATGGGGTGGAGTAATTATCAAGTGATGATAATATGGCGGGTTAAGCTATGAAAGTATGAGCCGGCAACATGTTGGCGGGTTAACTGAAAGAAGGAGCTTTTGAATTCTTGGCGGGTTATAAATTCATTATTAAGCCGCCCAAACAATGAAGGGTGGGTCAATTATTTACAGATCCAAGGTTGTGAAATTTTGCTAGAATGGGGCAAACAAGTTTCGTAGATTGCAGCTATATTCACGGATCTACAGCAGTTTAGAAAAGGTGAATATTTGCTAAACCTAGAGTGCAGAAGTGGAAGAACTTGCAGGCTATGTGTTTATTTTGAAAAGGAAGGATCTATTCTAGATGCAAGTTGAAGGCCAAACCGCAACTGCGTTATTCTCATAGCATTTTTGGATTGAAGTATGGGTTCTACACGCAAACTGGATGAACTTGGATAAAAGCCGATCAACTCTATGAACTTCGGTGCCCTAATGTGGATATGGGTAAGGGGAAGAATGATACCTGATGGTGTTGGTGAAGAGTGGATGAGCGCTGCAGATCTCTGGTCCCCACAGGTCGATGCAGCGGCCTTGACGGAGTTTCTGGTGAAGTTTGGCTGGGGCAGCGAAGCTCCGGTTGCGACGGACGGTGCGAGAAAGAAGAAAAAGAAGAGGAGGTGACGGGGGTAAAAAGTGAAAAAGGCAGGCCTACCACGCCTATTTATAAATGAAGAGATGGAACAGTGAAACGGCATGTGTGAAGATCGAGGGGCATAAGAAGTACTATAGCATGAGGGGCGCCTCGATTTTTGGAATGGCTGGTTAATGCAAATATCCGCTATGACGTCATGTGGTTTTTTCTGAATGTAATAACATGACGTCATCTTTTCTTATGGCGGGTCATGAAGATCTGTTCAAGGTCGGGCTTTAGAAGAATTAAAGAAGACTCGCTAACTAGAGAATGAAATGGTCGAGAGGTAAAGATTGATATATAGGATGATGGTATTCGAACACCGAAAGTGTTCCGGAGGGTATCGGGTACTTATTGGGTCACCGAAAGGTGTTTCGGATACCCCCGGCAGTCCTATGGGCCATGTGGACCTTATGAAGGAACAGACCAACCCACAAGGGGCTGGTGCACCCTATAAGGCTATAGGAGGAGGAGAAGGAAAGGGGGAGGGGAAAGGAAAGTGTGGATTAGGATTCTCACTTCCTTCCCTCACCCCCTCTTTCCTTCCCCTTTATGCATACATGGAAAGTGGGGCGCAGGGCAAGGCAGGGCCCCTAGGGGGCGTTGGCCAACCCTAGGGCGCCCCTAGCTTCCCCTCCTCCCCCTCCCACCTATATATATGTGTGGGGGGGGGAGGGGCTGCCTAGAACACACACACCAACAATTGTTAGCCGTGTGCGGTGCCCCCTCCGCAGTTTACAACCCCGGTCATAGTTTTGTGGTGCTTAGGCGAAGCCCTGCGAGAATCACTTCACCATCATTGTCACCATGCCGTCGTGCTGACGGAACTCATCTACTTCCTCGACACCTTATTGAATCAAGAAGGCGAGAGACGTCATCGAGCTGAACGTGTGCAGAACTCGGAGGTGTCGTATGTTCGGTACTCGATCGGTGGAGTGCGAAGAAAGTTTGACTACATCAACCGCATTGTGAAATGCTTCCGCTTATGGTCTACGAGGGTACGTAGACATACTCTCCCCTGTCGTTGCTATGCATCTCCTAGATAGATCTTGCATGAGCGGTGTATTTTTTTTTGAAATTGCATGCTACATTTGCCAACAAGATGATCCTAATTTTAGTAATATGTAGCTAAATGCCATACAAGAGTAACGGTAGATAGATACACTTATCCTACAAATTTATTTGTGGTCCATGCAAAAAGAAGTTGTTGTGTTGTGCTTGGCCCTACACATATAAATTCCTTTTGCTATATATGTGTTAGTGTATTTATTACTTCCAATGTAGATATATCTATGCATGGACATAAACATGTCCTTCACACATGATCCCGATATAATGCTACCAAATGGTCCCTTCATTATTATTCACATAACACATCTTATCAAGTCAGGATGGAGTCATATGACAACACAGGAGATAGTAGTTCTTTACTGCAAGACCATTGAATCATATTGAATTTATATTTGGGAGAAGATCATCATCAGAACTTTTATCTTGATCTATTCTAGAGTATGTTGTTATCGTGGAAGAGGGTGTATTTGACTATGTATTTCTATTGAGGGATGCAAGGTTTGATGATCATTTCTAGTAAGCTTTCAGTCGTGTTTTCAAAGACTAATAAATGGAATTTCTGATGGAGCAATTGAATGACAAGTCACATATGCTATTGTGATGCCTTTTTGAAAAAAATTAGACATGGTTTGCATGTTTCATCATTGGGCACAGTGACATTTTGTATGTTCTTTAGTTAGGCTATTTGTGCATTAATGTATTCTTGTAGGGTCTTGTAGTTTCAAGGATACCAAAATGTAGAAATTTTCCAATTTCTTCAAAAGCTTCTTAAAATGCCGATGTCTACTTCCATGAGCTTTTATTACACTCCTTTTATCTCCAGTATACACAAAAGATGGGTGTTTTTTGCCCATCCAAACAGTGCATCAATTTTTGAATTCATTCAAGATTCTCTCGGTATAGTGATAGCAAACCTTGTTCAACTATTCTGGTTTGCTATGTAAAGTATGGAGTTATCCATGAGTGCATACGTATGGAAACCTAACTCCTGGAGCTTGGTACTTTTTTTCAAAAACATATCTAAAAGTTAAAAAAATCTGTGCATGTATTCAATACGTATGTGTGAAATTTTTGTTTGAAAATTTTGTGATTTGTAGACTGTCGGTGTCAAAATCGACGGATCTCGGGTAGGGGGTCCCGAACTGTGCGTCTAAGGTCGATGGTAACAGGAGACAAGGGACACAATGTTTACCCAGGTTCGGGCCCTCTCGATGGAGGTAATACCCTACTTCCTGCTTGATTGATCTTGATGAATATGAGTATTTCAAGAGTTGATCTACCACAAGATCGTAATGGCTAAACCCTAAAAGTCTAGCTTGACTATGATTACGAGGATGTGTCTACGGACCTAGCCCTCCGGTTTATATAGACACAGGAGGGATCTAGGGTTACATAAGGTCGGTTACAGATAAAGGAATCTTCACATTGGATCGGCAAGCTTGCCTTCCACGCTAAGGAGAGTCCTATCCGGACACAGGCAGAGTCTTCAGTCTTTGTATCTTCACGGCCCATTAGTCCGGCCCGTATCCAATAGGTCGGACATCCGAGGACCCCTTAGTCCAGGACTCCCTCAGTAGCCCCTGAACCAGGCTTCAATGATGAGGTGTGCGGCGCACAAATTATCTTCAGTGTTGCAAGGCGGGTTCCCCTTTCTGAATACTCCAAGATAGTCTTTGAATGAAACGAACGTGTCCGGATCTGCAACAAAAGTACCACACACACAGCTGCGGAGAGTATAATATTTCACGAATCCCATCTGTTGACAACTTTTTGCAAGATGACATCACGTCTGTCCGGTCATCATATCGAACCATATTTGTCTGTCGTTCCGTGTTTCGAGATGCGGTTTCCATTGGCACGTCTTGTCAAAGCAGAGATCATGTCCCCCTTATTGTGGGATTCTCATCAATACGGGCATGGGTAATCCAACCGTGTCGTTTATACAGCCCTTGGGAATAGGCGATTTTTAAGGTGAGTGGGGCGGCGTTCAATATTTTACCGTCTTTATAAGGGGATAAGGACTCCCTTTCTCCTCCCACGCCTTCTTCCTCTACCCTTCCACCCTTGAACTCCAGTGCCCAAGTTCTCATCTTTCCCAACTCGAGCAAGCACTCAACCATGTCTGGATTCGAAGGTCAAGGCAAGTGGATGGCCTCCTCCGTCAAGGAAAAGGACATCACTGAGCTTCGGGCGGCCGGGTATCTGGCGAAGGAAATCGCCCACCGTCTTCCGACCAAGGGGAAAGTCGTCCCTACACCGAATCCCAACGAGAGGGTGGTTTTCCTCCCTAATTTTGTCCGCTGGTTAGGGTTTCCACTCCACCCTTTCGTCCGCGGGCTGATGTTCTATTACGGGCTAGACTTCCATGATCTAGCCCCAAACTCTTTCCTCAACATCTCGGCATTCATTGTCGTGTGTGAGGCATTCCTCCGCATCCAACCCCACTTCGGGTTGTGGCTCAAGGTCTTCAACGTGAAGCCGAAGGTGGTGGATGGCCAGCACGCGGAGTGCGGAGGCGCCATGGTCAGCAAGCTGACCAATGTCTCCTGGCCAAAAGGCACTTTCGTGGAGACTGACAAGGAATGGCAAAAATTGTGGTTCTACATCACAGAACCCTGTGGTGCCACCTGGGCCGCGGCTGCCGAATTCAACTCCGGAGCTCCAATGCGGCTCACCTCCTGGATTGAGAAGAGACCGAATTGGTCTTCATCGGACGAGCTAATAGCGCTGCAAACATGCATTCAAAGCATGGAGGATAAGAATATTAAGCTCGTCGACGTAATCCAAGTGATGCTAGTTCATCGGATCCTCCCATGTCAAAGCCAAAGCCGCCCTTGATGGGAGTTCAATCTGAAGAAGCACCAAACTCTGGAAAGGCTCTTCGGAACCACTCACGAAGATGCCTGGAAGTTGCTCTTCAAAGGCAACAAGACGCCGCCTGCCATAGGTTCGGACCGCGGGCACGACATTACCCACCCCGCCAATGAGGTAAGCCTTTAACACATCCTCTACTTGCTTGTTTCAAGGAGGATATCTGAACTTTTATTATCATTGCTTCTTCAGGAATGGATGGAGAGGGCGAAGCGGATTCGGTGTCTAGCTCCGCTACCCGAGGAACCAATCATCCTGTGCCTGGTGAAGATGCTGGTGCCGGCGCCCTATACGGTGCCGGAGAAGAAGGCTAAGGGGGTCCGGAGTGGCCCCTGCCGCAAGGGCGCTTTGGACGTGACGTCCGAAGACAAGACCCGCTCCTCTGTCGCCGAAGACGAAGACGATGAGGAGGAGGAGGAGAGCGACTCTCCCCTGATGGGGGCAGGAAGAAGAGGGCGGCCTCCATAAATCTGGAGGCGGAGGCGCCCAAGAAGGGGAAAGGCCCTCTCGCGAACAACTCCGTGTGGGACGTCGACAATAGTCCGGAGTGACGCCCCAGGAACAAGCCCTTGGCCGCATCGTGAGTACTAAGAACCCGCACACATCCATTTATCCGGCCTTTCCACCTTATGGTATTTTATATGGTTAATCATGTTATTGCAGTCCAGCCCACGATAGCTCCCAGCGATCCTCATCAAGAGGCTCGTTGGATTCAAAGGCAATGGCCAGCGAGACACCGCCGGCCGCTTACTCTCCCAAGGACAAGGGAGACGACGAGGTGTTGTCCCAAAGGACCTTCCCAAGCCTGGGAGAGGTTCAGGAGGCCGTCATGGTGGTGCCGGAGGGCGAAACCTCGGCCACCGGACACATGGGGGAACAGACCCCCATGGAGACTGGCGATGGGGGCCGTGCTCAGTTCGGCCCTCATCCGAGCACGGATACGGAGACCCATACGGCCCCGGAATCCGACAAGCAGCCTCCTTCAAGAGAAGGATCCGTGCCCGTCCCGCCGGTGACCTCTGTCCAACCAGAGGCGCCGGATAATCTATTGGAAGCGCTACGGGGTGCTTCCATTCTGGAAGAACACTGTATCCTTTATGGGTACGGTGATTGTGAAGGTTCAGTCCGTCAAGAGCGGACTGATCGAAGCCTGCAGCGGCCTACTGACATGTTTTGAGGTAAGCGGTGTTAACCGAGAAAATCCCAATATAGACAGTAGCCCCTAAGACACTGCCCGGTGTTCGGAAAGAAAAGCCGGACAGAGGATCAATTAAATTTCGCAGGAAACTAACCAAAATGTGTCTGATGTGAATAAGCAGGGGTCACTGCTGGCCGCGACCTCATACACTGCCAAAGTCTCCAGACTAAAGCAGAGACTGGAGCGGGCCGAGGAGGAGCTCGACCAGGCGAGGAAGCAGCTGGAAGACCAGCAAGGTATGTAGTGACTTGCTATATATTCGGAAATAATGAATGATGCACATTGACTGTAGTGTCATGATATGTGTAGGAGCGACGATCGAGGTCGAGGCCCTTAAAAAGGCCTTGGCCGAAGCCGAGGGGGAGGCTGTCAAGGAGCAGGCCGCTCGTAAGAAGCTTAAGGCCAGCCTGAACAAGGTCCAGAAAGAGCTCCAAGATGCTATGAAGAAGTATGAGGCCTTGGAGGGTGATGTTTCGGCTCGAGAGGCCGAACTCTCAAAGGCTCGCCAAAGCGCGGAAGCAGCCCGGGTTGAAGCCCAAGGTGCCCTCCAGGAGATCCAGGAGGCCAAGAAGATCGCGGTGGGTAAGGCATTTAGTATGCAAAGAAAATATGTGAATGAGAAGTATTTCCTACTAACCCGGATTCGGAGTTCTCCAGGGGCATTTGCGGATCTGCCGCGCAGCGTGTCCGATGATGCGGAGTTGTTCCGAGACGAAGAAGGGATCTCGATGGAGAAGCTGTTCTGGTCGCAATATCTTGCGCCAGAACATCCGGTGCCCTTCACCGATCAGCTAAAACAGCTGGTCGAGCTGCATAGGGTGGCCGAACTGGCCATGGAGGATTTAGTAATCTGGTTGTGGCCTACCAAAGCTATACCCAGCAGCTACTTCGGACTCGTGAAGCGGCTGGTAGGTGCCTGCTCTCGGCTGGACATCGTCAAGAGGTCGGCCTGCATCGAGGGTGCACGCATGGCCTTCGCCCGCATCAAGGTGTGGAGGGCGAAGATGGATGCCGTCAAGCTTGTGACCGAGGGGCCACCTGAAGGCAAGGAGCACCACACGTCGGAGCGGTATTTTGAAGACGTTCTAGAGGGGTCCCGCATTGTGGCGACGCAATGTGCGCAAGACATTATATTCGAATGAATATATTCATGTTGTCTCTACCTTGTATAATGAAACAAACTTTGTTATGTAATATAATGTTTGTTTTAAAAAAATTCACCTCCTGTGCGCCCGCGTGTTGTGTGAAATCTGAGAGTTGGCCAGTCGCCGGCTTCTGCCCCCACGTAGGAAGTACGGGGGTGTTCAGGATATAAAATCTAAATACTCTTGATCCAATTGTTTGGTCCAAGGAGGTGTTTAGCGCAACGAACCAGGCAATCAGACTATTCGTCTTGAATACCCTCACTTAGCCATAGGAGTTTGACGATAAAAATTTAGGCGCAGCCCCTGGTATTCGAACCAGGAAGCTATAAAAACCTGATCGGGCAAGTACCAATCCCTCGCGTAATGCGGAAAAAATCTCTAACGATTTGACACCTCCGAAGAGCTGACCGGCTCTCGCCGCATCATGACAGTCAGTTTTTGGCTTTCTCTATTGACGTGCTCACCCAGGTAAACCAGGGCACAATCGCAGTAGTTCTCCCTTTACTACCTTAGCCGATATAGTGGAACATAAGGTAGCAAGCACAGGAGCCGGGCAACCCAACTATTGACCAAAGACATGATCCAGAGCCAGTGCATATAGTGCTAAATTTGGGGTGCCGAATAGTGGGAAGTGTTCGGACTTTGTTGCCGTGTTGTGGGGTGCTATGAAGCCCCTGGCAAATTAGAATGTACCAAAGTGTATGGGCGCTACCTGATAAGATTATCAATAAGAAAAAAAAGGAAAACATAAAAGAGCAAGGTAATGAGCCAAGGTCACGGAATTTGGGCCGCAAACTGTTTCCGTTATAGTTTTGATTAATACGTTGAAGCGCATTGATACAAATAGTGCAATAAGCAACAGGCTAAGCCATGACCAAGAGAGAGCTACGTGTGGGTCCTGAAAACAGGCGGAGGGATTGTTGAAGAAACCACCTAAGAAATTCCCATGTACGGCTGTGCTTCGTGCCATCTTGGTATATTTATCCTTTGAAAGGACCGGTGATTGGGCTACCAGGGGCAATCTGTGGAGAGAAAACCTGAAAAGGAGAAGAGGAAACAGTGAGAGTATGTGTGTCCGGGAGTGGTCGAGCCGTATTGTGGATCACAGGCTAGTTATGCCTCCGTCTATGCCCATGGTATCTTGAGTGTGTAATTATGTACGCGCGGTACGAACACCGCTACTTGATCGGGACTGGGACGGAGGCCAAATTGCTAGTCAAGCTCCTGACGAGCTGGGCTATCCTGCTGCAGAGTGGTCCGGACTCTCTTGGCAATGTCCGGGTGCTCGGCCGCCGAATCGATGTTCTGCTTAAAAAGGTCGTTCTGCACTTCTGCTGCTAAGGCAGCGGTGTGCTCCTCAATACGGAGGGAGCATTTCGTGTTTCCATTAACTGTTATGACGCCACGTTGTCCGGGCATCTTGAGCTTGAGGTAAGCATAGTGTGGCACTGCGTTGAAACAAGCAAACGCGGTTCATCCGAGCGGTGCGTGATAGCCGCTGCGAAAGGGGGCGATATCGAAGATTAACCCTTGCTTCGGAAGTTGTCCGGCGATCCGAAGACAACCTCTAGTGTGATTGAGCCTGTACAGCGGGCCTCTACACCTGGAATGACTCCTTCAAAGGTAGTTTTTGTGGGTTTGATCCATGATGGATTGATGCCCATTTTGCGCGTTGTGTCCTGATAGAGCAGATTGAGGCTGCTACCACCATCCATGAGGACTCGCGTCAGGTGGAATCCATCAATGATTGGGTCGAGGACCAGTGCGGCTAAAACGCCATGACGGATACTGGTCGGATGATCCCGACAATCAAAAGTGATCGGACATGACGACCATGGGTTGAATTTTGGGGTGACTGGCTCTATCACGTAGACGTCCCTGAGCGCGCGTTTGCGCTCCCTCTTGGGGATGTGGGTAGCATATATCATGTTCACCGTTTTGACCTGAGGGGGAAATTTCTTTTTTCCCCCAGTGTTCGGTAGCCGGGGCTCCTCAACATCGTCCTCGCTTTGTGATCCCTTCTCCTTGCTTTCGGCATTTAGCTTGCCGGCCTGTTTAAAAACCCAACAATCTCTGTTGGTATGATTGGGCGGTTTATCTGGGGTGCCATGGATCTGGCACGGGCGATCGAGTATACGGTCCAAGATGGATGAGCCCAAATTGTTCTTTTTGAACGGCTT
The DNA here is from genome assembly GCF_018294505.1 of Triticum aestivum. Lineage (NCBI taxonomy): Eukaryota > Viridiplantae > Streptophyta > Magnoliopsida > Poales > Poaceae > Triticum > Triticum aestivum. Next base: position 588,270,636 of record NC_057800.1, read on the forward strand.
CTTCCACTGACTGGACTTAGAGCCACTGAATCCGGCATTAACCGCCGTGTCATCGGTGTTGTCATTGTTGTTTCGACGCTTGTGTTTATTGCATCGAGATTTGTCGTTACTATTTCTAACTTCAGGGGTGCTGACATCATTTGCATTGTTCTTGCTACGGGCCAGCCAACTATCCTCACCCGCACAAAAGCGGGTCATGAGGGTCGTGAGGGCTGCCATAGACTTCGGCTTTTCTTGTCCAAGGTGACGGGCTAGCCATTCGTCATGGATGCTATGTTTGAAGGCTGCTAGGGCTTCGGCATCCGAACAGTCCACGATCTGGTTCTTTTTAGTTAGGAACCTAGTCCAGAATTTCCTGGCTGACTCTCCAGGCTGTTGAACTATATGGCTTAAGTCATCGGCATCTGGTGGCCGAACATATGTACCTTGGAAGTTGTCGTGGAAGGCTTCTTCCAAATCCTCCCAGCTGCCAATAGAGTTTTCAGGCAAACTGTTTAACCAGTGCCAAGCTGGCCCTTTAAGTTTTAATGGGAGGTATTTGATGGCATGGAGGTCACCTCCACGAGCCATATGAATGTGGAGAATAAAATCCTCAATCCACACCGCAGGATCAGTTGTTCCGTCGTATGATTCAATATTCACGGGTTTAAACCCTTTTGGGAATTCATGCTCCATTACTTCGTCAGTGAAGCAAAGAGGGTGTGTGGCGCCTCTATATCAGTCCACATCGCGACGTAGCTCTGATGGAGACCGTCTGCAGTTTTTGGCCCTCGCATGACAAGGTTTGTCACGTCCTAATAGATAGAGATAGCCATCGTCACGTGTCGAGGTATGTCCTCGTGATCCGTATATCGATCTTGTATGTCATGCTCTATTGTTCAGGTCCTGCCGAAGGTCATATGTATAACCACAAGCTGTTTTATCTCTACCTTTATAATGAGGCGGGGCGGGCTGGTATTCGGCTTGAGTTGTTGATACGTCCATTTGCATCATGCTTTTATATCGATATTTATTGCATTATGGTCTGTTATTTCACATTATGTCACAATACTTATGGATATTCTCTCTTATTTTACAAGGTTTACATAAGGAGGGAGAATGCCGGCAGCTGGAATTCTGGGTTGGAAAAGGAGCAAATATTAGAGACCTATTCTACACAACTCCAAAAGTCCTGAAACTCCACGGAATATCTTATAATAAATAATGAAAAATCCTCGCCAAATATGAAGACCAGGGGGACCACACCCTTTCCACGAGGGTGGGGGCGCCCCCCCCCCCTAGGGCGCGCCCCCTACCTCGTGGGCCCCCTGGTGTCTCTCCGATGACCATCTTCTCCTATATGAAGTCTTTTATCGAGAAAAAAAGAAGAAGCAGCCTTTCGGGACGAAACTCCGCCGCCACGAGGCGGAACCTTGGGGGAACCAATCTAGGGCTCCGGCAGAGCTGTTCTGGCGGGGAAACTTCCCTCCCAGAGGGGGAAATCATCGCCATCGTCATCACCAATGCTCCTCTCATCGGGAGAGGGCAATCTCCATCAACATCTTCATCAGTACCATCTCATCTCAAAACCCTAGTTCATCTCTTGTATCCAATTCTTGTCTCCAAGTCCAGGATTGGTGCTAGTAGGTTACTAGTAGTGTTAATTACTCCTTGTAGTTGATGCTAGTTGGTTTAATTGGTGGAAGATCATATGTTCAGATCCTTTATGCATATTATTACACCTCTGATTATGAACATGTTTATGCTTTGTGAGTAGTTACTTTTGTTCCTGAGGACATGGGAGAAGTCTTGCTATTAGTAGTCATGTGAATTTGGTATTCGTTCGATATTTTGATGAGATGTATGTTGTCTCTCCTCTAGTGGTGTTATGTGAACGTAGACTACATAACACTTCACCATTATTTGGGCCTAGAGGAAGGCATTGGAAAGTAATAAGTAGATGATGGGTTGCTAGAGTGACAGAAGCTTAAACCCTAGTTTATGCGTTGCTTCATAAGGGGCTGATTTGGATCCATATGTTTCATGCTATGGTTAGGTTTACCTTAATACTTTTGTTGTAGTTGCAGATGCTTGCAATAGAGGTTAATCATAAGTGGGATGCTTGTTCAAGTAAGAACAGCACCCAAGCACCGGTCCACCCACATGTCAAATTATCAAAGTACCGAACGCGAGTCATATGAACGTGTTGAAAACTAGCTTGACGATATTCCCATGTGTCCTCGGGTACGATTTTCCTTATATAAGAGTTTGTCCAGGCTTGTCCTTTGCTATAAAAAGGATTGGGCCACCTTGCTGCACTTTATTTACTTTTTTACTTGTTGCTCGTTACAAATTATCTTATCACAAAACTATCTGTTACCACTTATTTCAGTACTTGCAGAGAATACCTTGCTGAAAACCGCCTATCATTTCCTTCTGCTCCTCGTTGGGTTCGACACTCTTACTTATCGAAAGGACTACGATAGATCCCCTATACTTGTGGGTCATCAAGACTCTTTTCTGGCCCCGTTGCCGGGGAGTGAAGCGCCTTTGGTAGGTGGAATTTGGTAAGGAAAAATTTATATAATGTGCTGAAATTTACTGTCACTTGTTACTATGGAAAGTAATCCTCTGAGGGGCTTGTTCGGGGTATCTTCACCCTGACCAGTAGAGCAAAGAGTTGCTCCTCAACCTACTGAACCTATTGAAAATGAAATTCCTTATGAGTATCCTTCGGGTATGATAGAAAAACTGCTAGCTAATCCTTTTACAGGAGATGGAACAAAGCATCCTGATGAACACCTAATATATGTGGATGAAGTTTGTGGGTTATTTAAGCTTGCAGGTATACCCAATGACGTTGCTAAGAAGAAGGTCTTCCCTTTATCTTTGAAGGGAGATGCATTGATATGGTATAGGCTATGTGATGATACGAGATCATGGAATTATAGAAGATTGAAATTGGAATTTCATCAAAAGTATTACCCTATGCATCTTGTTCATCGTGACCGCAATTATATATATAATTTTTGGCCTCGCGAAGGAGAAAGCATCGCTCAAGCTTGGGGGAGGCTTAAATCAATGTTATATTCATGCCCCAATCATGAGCTCCCAAGAGAAACAATTCTTCAAAAAAATTATGCTCGGCTTTCTGAAAATAATTGCACCATGCTCGATACTTCTTGTGATGGCTCTTTTATGATGAAGACTATTGGATTTAGATGGGATTTATTGGATAGAATTAAACGCAACTCTGAAGATTGGGATCTCGACAAAGGTAAGGAGTCAGGTATGACACCTAAGTTTGATTGTGTTAAATCTTTTATGGATACCAATATTTTCCGTAAGTTTAGCACTAAATATGGACTTGATTCTGAGATAGTAGCTTCTTTCTATGAATCTTTTGCTACTTATGTTGATCTCCCTAAGGATAAGTGGTTTAAATATCATCCTCCCATAGAAGTAAAAGTGGCTGCACCTATTAAAGTTGAAGAAAAGACTGTCACTTATAATGATCCTATTGTTCCCACTTGTTATGTTGAGAAACCACCTTTCCCTATTAGGATAAAGGATCATGCTAAAGCTTCAACTATGGTTCGTAAAAGCAATATTAAAACATATACACCTCCTGATCAAGTTAAAGTAGAACCTAATATTGCTACTGTTAAAGATCTCTTGTCTGATAATATAGATGGGCATGTTATTTACTTCTGTAATGAAACTGCTAGAATTGCTAAACCCCGTGATACAGATAAACCTAGACCTGTGGTAGGCATGCCTGTTATTTCTGTTAAAATAGGAGATCATTGTTATCATGGCTTATGTGATATGGGTGCTAGTGCTAGTGCAATACCTATTGACTTATACAAAGAAATTATGCATGACATTGCACCTGTTGAGTTAGAAGAAATTGATGTTACTATTAAACTTGCTAATAGAGATACTATTTCACCAATGGGAATTGTTAGAGATGTTGAAGTCTTGTGTGGGAAAACTAAATATCCTGCTGATTTTCTTGTTCTTCGTTCCCCAAAAGATAGCTTTTGTCCCATTATATTTGGTAGACCCTTCTTAAATATTGTTAATGCTACCATAGATTGCACAAGGGATGTTGTTACTGTCGGCTTAGATGATATGACTCATGAGTTTAATTTCTCTAAATTTAGTAAACAACACCGTGAAGAAGAATTGCCTAGTAAGGATGAAATTATTGGTCTTGCTTCTATTGCCATACCTCCTAGTGATCCTTTAGAACAATATTTGCTAGACCATGAGAATGATATGTTTATGGATGAAAGAAGGGAAATAGATGAAGTATTCTTTAAACAGGAACCTATTCTGAAACACAATTTGCATGTTGAAATCCTAGGGAATCCCCCTCCACCTAAGGGTGATCCCGTGTTTGAGCTTAAACTGTTGCCTGATAATCTTAAATATGCTTATCATGTTATTATTAGTGCTAACCTTTCAGAGCATGAAGAAGAAAGATTATTGAAAACTCTGAAGAAGCACCGTGCTGCTATTGGATATACTCTTGATGATCTGAAGGGCATTAGTCCCACTCTATGTCAACATAAAATAAATTTGGAAGCAGATGCCAAACCAGTTCGTGATCCTCAACGATGTCTGAATCCTAAAATGAAAGAAGTGGTAAGAAAAGAAATACTAAAGCTTCTGGAGGCAGGTATAATTTATCCCGTTGCTGATAGTCAGTGGGTAAGTCCTGTTCATTGTGTCCCTAAGAAGGGAGGTATTACTATTGTTCCTAATGATAAAGATGAATTGATTCCATAAAGAATTATTATAGGTTATAGGATGGTAATTGATTTCCGCAAATTAAATAAGGCTACTAAGAAAGATCATTACCCCTTACCTTTTATTGATCAAATGCTAGAAAGATTATGCAAGCATACACATTACTGATTTCTAGATGGTTATTCTCGTTTCTCTCAAATACCTGTGTCAGCTAAATATCAATCAAAGACTACTTTTACATGCCCTTTTGGTACTTTTTCTTATAGACGTATGCCTTTTGGTTTATGTGATGCACCTGCTACCTTTCAAAGATGCATGATGGCTATATTCTCTGACGTTTGTGAAAATATTTGCGAGGTTTTCATGGACGACTTTTCTGTCTATGGATCTTATTTTGACGATTGCTTGAGCAATCTTGATGGAGTTTTGCAGAGATGTGAAGAAACTAATCTTGTCTTGAATTGGGAAAAGTGCCACTTTATGGTTAATGAAGGTATTGTCTTAGGGCATAAAGTTTTTGAAAGAGGTATTGAAGTTGATAAAGCCAAGGTTGATGCTATTGAAAAGATGCCATGTCCCAAGGACATCAAAGGTATAAGAAGTTTCCTTGGTCACGCCGGATTTTATAGGAGGTTCATTAAGGACTTCTCAAAAATTTCTCGGCCTCTGACTAATTTATTACAAAAAGATATACTATTTGTCTTTGATGATGATTGTGTAGAAGTATTTGAAATACTTAAGAAAGCATTAGTCTTTGCACCTATTGTTCAGCCACCTGATTGGAATTTACACTTTGAAATTATGTGTGATGCTAGCAATTATGCTGTAGGTGCTGTTTTAGGGCAAAGAGTTGATAAGAAATTAAATGTTATCCATTATGCTAGTAAGACCCTAGACAATGCTCAAAGAAGTTATGCTACTACTGAAAAAGAACTTTTAGCAGTTGTATTTGCTTGTGATAAGTTCAGACCTTATATTGTTGATTCTAAAGTAACTATCCACACTAATCATGCTGCTATTAAATATCTTATGGAGAAGAAAGATGCTAAACCTAGAATAATTAGATGGGTTCTCTTGCTACAAGAATTTGATTTGCATATTGTTGATAGAAAATGAGCTGAGAACCCCGTTATAGACAACTTATCTAGGTTAGAGAATGTTCTTGATGACCCACTACCTATTGATGATAGCTTTCTTGAAGAACAATTAAATGTCATAAGTACTTCTCGTAGTACCCCTTGGTATGTTGATTATGCTAATTACATAGTTGCTAAATTTATACCACCTAGCTTCACATACCAACAAAAGAAAAAGTTCTTCTATGATTTGAGACATTACTTTTGGGATGACCCACATCTTTATAAAGAAGGAGTAGATGGTGTTATTAGACGTTGTGTACCTGAGCATGAACAGGAATAGATCCTATGCAAGTGCCACTCCGAAACTTATGGAGGACACCACGCGGGAGATAGAACTGCACATAAGGTATTGCAATCCGGTTTTTATTGGCCTACTCTCTTCAAGGATGCCCGTAAGTTTGTCCTATCTTGTGATGAATGTCAAAGAATTGCTAATATTAGTAGACGTCAAGAAATGCCTATGAATTATTCAATTGTTATTGAACCGTTTGATGTTTGGGGCTTTGATTATATGGGACCTTTTCCTGCCTCTAATGGATATACACATATTTTAGTTGTTGTTGATTACATTACTAAGTGGGTAGAAGCTATTCCAACTAGTAGTGCTGATCATAACACTTCTATTAAAATGCTTAAAGAAGTTATTTTTCCGAGGTTTGGAGTCCCTAGATATTTAATGACTGATGGTGGTTCACATTTTATTCATGGTGCTTTCCGTAAAATGCTTGCTATATGACGTCAATCATAGAATTGCATCTCCGTATCACCCATAGTCTAGTGGTCAAGTAGAATTGAGTAATAGAGAACTCAAATTAATTTTGCAAAAGACTGTCAATAGATCTAGAAAGAATTGGTCCAAAAAACTTGATGATGCATTATGGGCCTATAGAACTGCATATAAAAATCCTATGGGTATGTCTCCGTATAAAATGGTATATGGAAAAGCATGTCACTTACCTCTAAAACTAGAACATAAGGCATATTGGGCTATTAAAGAACTCAACTATGATTTCAAACTTGCCGGTGAAAAGAGGTTATTTGATATTAGCTCACTTGATGAATGGAGAACCCAAGCTTATGAAAATGCCAAGTTGTTTAAAGAAAAGGTTAAAAGATGGCATGCAAAAGGATACAAAAGCGTGAGTTTAATATAGGTGATTATGTATTGCTATACAACTCTCGTTTAAGATTTTTTGTAGGAAAACTTCTCTCTAAATGGGAAGGCCCCTATGTTATCGAGGAGGTGTATCGTTTCGGTGCAATAAAAATCAACAACTTCGAAGGCACAAATCCGAAGGTGGTAAACGGTCAGAGAATTAAACATTATATCTCAGGTAATCCCATAAATATTGAAACCAATATTATTGAAACCGTAACCCCGGAGGAATACATAAGGGACACTTTCCAGAACATTTCAGACTCCGAAAAGGAATAGGTATGTGGTACGGTAAGTAAACCGACTCCAAAACAATTTTTAAGGCAATATTTCTCTGTTTTGGAATATGTAGAAAAATAGAAAATTAAGTAGCAGTTCGGGAAGGACACGAGGGCCCCATGAGGGTGGAGGGCGCACCCTACCCCCCTGGGCGCGCCCCCTTACCTCGTGGGCACCTCGTGTGCTCTCCGGGCTCCGTTTTCTTGCACGATACGTATTTTGGTCGGTAAAAATTCACTATATATTCCCCCGAAGGTTTTGACTCCCGTATCACACAAATATCCTCTATTTTTGTTCGAGCTATTGCTGCTGCAGATTAGAGCAAGATGTCTTCTCAAGAGTCAGTCGGGGAGAGCCGGGTATCTAATCCGGCACCGGAACCAAGGGCAAACAGCGACCCTAACCACTTTGGGCCAACAATGGAGGGGGATATGGAGGCTAACTTAATGAGGGTAGATGCCATGGAGGATCAAGAAGTCACCTCTCGCTTCCGAGCTGGGTTCACGATGGGGGAACTATAGAGCTCAGCTATTCCAAACTCGGTTATTCCTTCCAATGTTAGATTTCTTTCTTATGAAAATATGAAGAGGAGTGTCACTTGTTCTCCCGCAGCTATGAAACACCCTTGGGTGCAAGGAGCTTTAGCCGTCACAGGAAAGCTTTGTAAGGAAACAATGGACCTCAAGTAGCAAGTCAACAAGCTCAAGGAGGAGAATCGTATCCTGAGAGGAATCATCGCCAAGAATATTTCACCAACAACAAAGAAGGAGATATAATAACATGGGTATGGGCACTCCCCTTGGCAACTGCCAAGCTTGGGGGAGGTGTCCTGGTATTGTATCACAATCACAACTCCTATCTTTACCGTTTTCCTTAGTTCGATCCTATTAGTAGTATTTTGATCTAGTAGAATAAATTTTATGGCATGATCTAGTTATGAGTTTTGCTTTATTATCCTTCTATGTAATCGAGTCCTTGAGCTATATAATAAAGATTAGTGATTGAGTCAAGGGCTTGCTTATTTTTGCCATGATCCCAAATAAAAGAAAGGAAAAGAGAAAAAGAATAAGAAGAAACAAAAGTTCATATTGATCTTATTGATAGTAATGACTTCACATAGAAAGAGTGTGATGATTAAAAGTTGTTGGGAGTTGGCAGGCATAGCTTTGGTCATCGTTGCAATTAATAGGAAGTAATAAGGAAAGAGAGGTTTCACATATAAATATACTATTATTAACATCTTTTATGATTGGGAGCACTCATCAAAATATGACATGCTAAAGAGTTGATGTTGGACAAGGAAGACAACGTAATGTGTTATGTTTTCTTATATCTGAGATAAAGTATGTTGTCATGGATCATCCAACATGTTGAGCTTGCCTTTCCCCCTCATGCTAGCCAAATTCTCAGCACCAAGTAGAGATACTACTTGTGCTTCCAAATACCCTTAAACCAGTTTTGCCATGAGAGTCCACCATATCTACCTATGGATTGGGTAAGATCCTTCAAGTAAGTTGTCATCGGTGCAAAGCAATAAAAATTGCTCTAAATATGTATGATTAGTGTGGGAGAAATAAGCTTTATACGATCTTGTGATGTGGAAGTAATAAAAGCAACGGACTGCATAATAAAGGTTCATATCACAAGGGGCAATATAAAGTGACATTCTTTTGCATTAAGATTTTGTGCATCCAACCATAAAAGCGCATGGCAACCTCTGCTTCCCTCTGCGAAGGGCCTGTCTTTTATTATTATCTTCTACCTTATGCAAGTGTCATGGTGATCTTCACCTTTCCTTTTTTTACATTTTATCCTTTGGCAAGCCCAGCATGTTGGAAAGAACCTGATAGATATATCTAATTGAATGTAGGGGGCATGAGTTATTATTGTTGACATTACCTTCGAGGTAAAAGGTTGTGGGGCGAAACTATAAGCCCCTATCTTTCTCTGTGTCTGATTAAAACTCCGTAACCACAAGTATTGCACGAGTGTTAGCAATTATGAAGGACTAGATGATAGTTGAGTATGTGGACTTGTTTTTTAGCTCTGACATAGACTCTTTCTGATGTTATGATAAATTGCAATTGCTTCAATGACTGAGGTTATAGCTTGTTGGTTCTCAATAAGGTTTCTGATTCATACTTTTGCATTGTGAATAGATCATCACTTGAACATGAGTAATCATATGACAATATCTATATATGTTGTTGTTATGAGAATAATCATGATGCCCTCATGTCCGTATTTTATTTTTATCGACGCCTCTACCTCTAAACATGGGGACCTATTTATTGTTATCGGCTTTCGCTTGAGGACAAGCGATGTCTAAGCTTGGGGAGTTGATACGTCCATTTTGCATCATGCTTTTATATCGATATTTATTGCATTATGGGTTGTTATTTCACATTGTGTCACGATACTTATGGTTGTTCTATCTTATTTTACAAGGTTTACATAAGGAGGGAGAATGCCGGCAGCTAGAATTCTAGGCTGGAAAAGGAGCAAATATTAGAGACCTATTCTGCACAACTCCAAAAGTCCTGAAACTCCATGGAATACCTTATAATAAATAATGAAAAATCCTCGCCAAAGATGAAGACCAGGGGGCCCACACCCTTTCCACGAGGGTGGGGGGCGCCCCCCCCCCCTCTAGGGCGTGCCCCCTACCTCGTGGGCCCCCTGGTGGCCCTTCGATGACCATCTTCTCCTATATGAAGTCTTTCATCGAGAAAAAAAGAAGAAGCAAACTTTCGGGACGAAACTCCGCCGCCACGAGGCGGAACCTTAGCGGAACCAATCTAGGGCTCTGGCAGAGCTGTTCTGCCAGGGAAACTTCCCTCCCGGAGGGGGAAATCATCGCCATCGTCATCACCAACGCTCCTCTCATCGGGAGAGGGCAATCTCCATCAACATCTTCATCAACACCATCTCATCTCAAAACCCTAGTTCATCTCTTGTATCCAATTCTTGTCTCCAAGTCCAGGATTGGTGCTAGTAGGTTACTAGTAGTGTTAATTACTCCTTGTAGTTGATGCTGGTTGGTTTAATTGGTGGAAGATCATATGTTCAGATCCTTTATGCATATTATTACCCCTCTGATTATGAACATGTTTATGCTTTGTGAGTAGTTACTTTTGTTCCTGAGGACATGGGAGAAGTCTTGCTATTAGTAGTCATGTGAATTTGGTATTCGTTCGATATTTTGATGAGATGTATGTTGTCTCTCCTCTAGTGGTGTTATGTGAACGTCGACTACATAACACTTCACCATTATTTGGGCCTAGAGGAAGGCATTGGAAAGTAATAAGTAGATGATGGGTTGCTAGAGTGACAGAAGCTTAAACCCTAGTTTATGCGTTGCTTCATAAGGGGCTGATTTGGATCCATATGTTTCATGCTATGGTTAGGTTTACCTTAATACTTTTGTTGTAGTTGCAGATGCTTGCAATAGAGGTTAATCATAAGTGGGATGCTTGTTCAAGTAAGAACAGCACTCAAGCACCGGTCCACCCACATGTCAAATTATCAAAGTACCGAACGCGAGTCATATGAACGTGATGAAAACTAGCTTGACGATATTCCCATGTGTCCTCGGGTACGATTTTCCTTATATAAGAGTTTGTCCAGGCTTGTCCTTTGCTATAAAAAGGATTGGGCCACCTTTCTGCACTTTATTTACTTTTGTTACTTGTTGCTCGTTACAAATTATCTTATCACAAAACTATCTGTTACCACTTATTTCAGTACTTGTAGAGAATACCTTGCTGAAAACCGCCTATCATTTCCTTCTGCTCCTCGTTGGGTTCGACACTCTTACTTATCGAAAGGACTAAGATAGATCCCCTATACTTGTGGGTCATCAGTTGCCGCTTTATCCTGACCCCATGGTGGTCAGTCAGCCCCATTGCGTGATGATGGTATGGGCTCCAGCGCCTCATCATCGAACTGAGGTAGCAATTTGCGCTTCGGGTAGCTTTTGGCTGGGCGCTTGAGGCCGTATTCTTCGGCTGCTAGGACATCGGTCCATCTATCATTGAGCAGATCTTAGTTAGCTTGAAGCTGCTTCTGCTTCTTTTCCAGACTCCTTGAAGTGGCTATTAACTAGCGCTTAAAGCGCTCCTACTCGAGAGGTTTCTCAGGTACGATAAAATCTTCATTGCCGAGGCTCACCTCCTCCTCGGAGAGTGGAAGGTAACTGCTGTCCTCCGAATCTTCGTTTATGGCATGTTCATTAGGGCTAACTTTCCCATCTCCCCGATTGTCATGTTCAACAGTTCGTTCGTCGGGATCTTCTCTGTCTTCGGCATCGTCCGGAGTGTTATCATCTCCCGTGCCGGTGTTGCTGTGTTTGCTGCGGCGTGATTTAGAGCAGCGCCATTGACGTCGGTGCTTAGGCTGTGTCCCAGGAGGTTTATCCTCGACTGGGTCTTCTTTGTCGTCGTCCTTAGGCTCTTTAGGTGTATCCACCATGTATACGTCGTACGAAGAGGTGGACGTCCAGCATCCGGTAAACAGCGGGTTTTGGACATGCTCCTCATCTGCATCGTCGTCCATACCGTCGATGTCTTTGGATCCATAATCGTGTTGGGGAACATAGTAATTTCAAAAAAATTCCTACGCACACACAAGATCATGGTGATGCATCGCAACGAGAGGGGAGAGTATGATCTACGTACCTTGTAGATCGACAACGGAAGCGTTTGGTTGATGTAGTCATACGTCTTCACAGCCCGACCGATCAAGCACCGAAACTACGGCACCTCCGAGTTTTAGCACACGTTCAGCTCGATGACGATCCCCGGACTCCGATCCAGCAAAGTGTCGGGGAAGAGTTCCGTCAGCACGACGGCGTGGTGATGATCTTGATGTACTACTGCAGCAGGGCTTCGCCTAAACTCCGCTACAATATTATCGAGGACTATGGTGGAAGGGGGCACCGCACACGGCTAAGAATATGATCACGTGGATCAACTTGTGTGTCTCTGGGATGCCCCTGCCTCCGTATATAAAGGACTAAAGGGGGGGGGTGCGGACGGCCTAGGAGAGGCGCGCCAGGAGAGTCCTACTCCCTTTGGGAGTAGGATTCCCCCCCCCCCCCAATCCTAGTTGGAATAGGATTCGCGGAGGGGGGAATAGAGAGAAAGGGGCCGGACCCCTCTCCTTGTCCTATTCGGACCAAGGGAGGGGAGGGGCGCGCGGCCCATGTAGGGCTGCCTCTTATCTTTTCCACTAAGGCCCATCATGGCCTATATAGCTCCCGGGGGGTTCCGGTAACCTCCCGGTACTCCGGTAAAATCCCGATTTCACCCGGAACACTTCCGATATCCAAACATAGGCTTCCAATATATCAATCTTTCTGTCTCGACCATTTCGAGACTCCTCGTCATGTCCGTGATCACATCCGGGACTCTGAACAACCTTCGGTACATCAAAATGCATAAACTCATAATATAACTATCATCGTAACCTTAAGCGTGCGGACCCTACGGGTTCGAGAACAATGCAGACATGACTGAGACATGTCTCCGGTCAATAACCAATAGCGGGACCTGGATGCCCATATTGGCTCCTACATATTCTACGAAGATCTTTATCGGTCAGACCGCATAACAACATACGTTGTTCCCTTTGTCATCGGTATGTTACTTGCCCGAGATTCGATCGTCGGTATTCCAAATACCTAGTTCAATCTCGTTACCGGCAAGTCTCTTTACTCGTTCTGTAATACATCATCCCGCAACTAACTCATTAGTTGCAATGCTTGCAAGGCTTAAGTGATGTGCATTACCGAGAGGGCCCAGAGATACCTCTCCGACAATCGGAGTGACAAATCCTAATCTCGAAATACGCCAACCCAACATGTACCTTTGGAGACACCTGTAGAGCTCCTTTATAATCACCCAGTTACGTTGTGACGTTTGGTAGCACACAAAGTGTTCCTCCGGCAAATGGGAGTTGCATAATCTCACAGTCATAGGAACATGTATAAGTCATGAAGAAAGCAATAGCAACATACTAAACGATCGGGTGCTAAGCTAATGGAATGGGTCATGTCAATCAGATCATTCACTTAATGATGTGATCCCGTTAATCAAATAACAACTCATTGTTCATGGTCAGGAAACATAACCATCTTTGATTAACGAGCTAGTTAACTAGAGGCATACTAGTGACACTTTGTTTGTCTATGTATTCACACATGTATTATGTTTCCGGTTAATACAATTCTAGCATGAATAATAAACATTTATCATGATATAAGGAAATAAATAATAACTTTATTATTGCCTCTAGGGCATATTTCCTTCAGTCTCCCACTTGCACTAGAGTCAATAATCTAGATTACACAGTAATGATTCTAACACCCATGGAGCCTTGGTGCTGATCATGTTTTGCTCGTGGAAGAGGCTTAGTCAACGGGTCTGCAATATTCAGATCCGTATGTATCTTGCAAATCTCTATGTCTCCCACCTGGACTAGATCCCGGATGGAATTGAAGCGTCTCTTGATGTGCTTGGTTCTCTTGTGAAATCTGGATTCCTTTGCCAAGGCAATTGCACCAGTATTGTCACAAAAGATTTTCATTGGACCCGATGCACTAGGTATGACACCTAGATCGGATATGGACTCCTTCATCCAGACTCCTTCATTTGCTGCTTCCGAAGCAGCTATGTACTCCGCTTCACATGTAGATCCCGCTACTACGCTTTGTTTAGAACTGCACCAACTGACAGCTCCACTGTTTAATGTAAACACGTATCCGGTTTGCGATTTAGAATCGTCCGGATCAGTGTCAAAGCTTGCATCAACGTAACCTTTTACGATGAGCTCTTTGTCACCTCCATATACGAGAAACATATCGTTAGTCCTTTTCAGGTATTTCAGGATGTTCTTGACCGCTGTCCAGTGATCCACTCCTGGATTACTTTGGTACCTCCCTGCTAGACTTATAGCAAGGCACACATCAGGTCTGGTACACAGCATTGCATACATGATAGATCCTATGGCTGATGCATAGGGAACATCTTTCATATTCTCTCTATCTTCTGCAGTGGTCGGGCATTGAGTCTTACTCAACTTCACACCTTGTAACATAGGCAAGAACCCTTTCTTTGCTTGATCCATTTTGAACTTTTTCAAAACTTTGTCAAGGTATGTGGTTTGTGAAAGTCCAATTAAGCGTCTTGATCTATCTCTATAGATCTTAATGCCTAATATGTAAGCAGCTTCACCGAGGTCTTTCATTGAAAAACTCTTATTCAAGTATCCCTTTATGCTATCCAGAAATTCTACATCATTTCCAATTAGTAATATGTCATCCACATATAATATCAGAAATGCTACAGAGCTCCCACTCACTTTCTTGTAAATACAGGCTTCTCCAAAAGTCTGTACAAAACCAAATGCTTTGATCACACTATCAAAACATTTATTCCAACTCCGAGAGGCTTGCACCAGTCCATAAATGGATCGCTGGAGCTTGCACACTTTGTTAGCTCCCTTTGGATCGACAAAACCTTCTGGTTGCATCATATACAACTCTTCTTCCAGAAATCCATTCAGGAATGCAGTTTTGACATCCATCTGCCAAATTTCATAATCATAAAATGCGGCAATTGCTAACATGATTCGGATAGACTTAAGCATCGCTACGGGTGAGAAGGTCTCATCGTAGTCAATCCCTTGAACTTGTCGAAAACCTTTTGCGACAAGTCGAGCTTTGTAGACAGTAATATTACCGTCAGCGTCAGTCTTCTTCTTGAAGATCCATTTATTCTCAATTGCTTGCCGATCAGCGGGCAAGTCAACCAAAGTCCATACTTTGTTCTCATACATGGATCCCATCTCAGATTTCATGGCTTCAAGCCACTTTGCGGAATCTGGGCTCACCATCGCTTCTTCATAGTTTGTAGGTTCATCATGATCTAGTAGCATGACTTCCATAACGGGATTACCGTACCACTCTGGTGCGGATCTTACTCTGGTTGATCTACGAGGTTTAGTAGTTTCTTGTTCTGAAGTTTCATGATCATCATCATTAGCTTCCTCACTAACTGGTGTAGGTGTCGCAGAAACAGTTTTCTGTGATGTACTACTTTCCAATAAGGGAGCAGGTATAGTTACCTCGTCAAGTTCTACTTTCCTCCCACTCACTTATTTCGAGAGAAACTCCTTCTCCAGAAAGTTTCCGAATTTAGCAACAAAAGTCTTGCCTTCGGATCTGTGATAGAAGGTGTATCCAATAGTCTCCTTTGGATATCCTATGAAGACACATTTCTCCAATTTGGGTTCGAGCTTATCAGGTTGAAGCTTTTTCACATAAGCATCGCAGCCCCAAACTTTCAGAAACGACAACTTTGGTTTCTTGCCAAACCACAGTTCATAAGCCGTCGTCTCAACGGATTTTGATGGTGCCCTGTTTAACGTGAATGCGGCCGTCTCTAGAGCGTATCCCCAAAATGATAGCGGTAAATCAGTAAGAGACATCATAGATCGCACCATATCTAATAAAGTATGATTACGATGTTCGGACCCACCATTACGCTGTGGTGTTCCGGGTGGCGTGAGTTGCGAAACTATTCCACAATTTTTCAAATGTACACCAAACTCGTAACTCAAATATTCTCCTCCACGATCAGATCGTAGAAACTTTATTTTCTTGTTACGATGATTTTCAACCTCACTCTGAAATTCTTTGAACTTTTCAAACGTTTCAGACTTATGTTTCATTAAGTAGATATACCCATATCTGCTTAAGTCATCTGTGAAGGTGAGAAAATAACGATATCCGCCACGAGCCTCAATATTCATCGGACCACATACATCTGTATGTATGATTTCCATCAAATCTATTGCTCTCTCCATAGTACTGGAGAACGGTGTTTTGGTCATCTTGCCCATGAGGCACGGTTCGCAAGTACCAAGTGATTCATAATCAAGTGGTTCCAAAAGTCCATCAGTATGGAGTTTCTTCATGCGTTTTACACCGATATGACCTAAACGGCAGTGCCACAAATATGTTGCACTATCATTATCAACTCTACATCTTTTGGTTTCAACATTATGAATATGTGTGTTACTACTATCGAGATTCAACAAGAATAGACCACTCTACAAGGGTGCATGACCATAAAAGATATTACTCATATAAATAGAACAACCATTATTCTCAGATTTAAATGAATAACCGTCTCGCATCAAACAAGATCCAGATATAATGTTCATGCTTAAGCACCAAATAACAATTATTTAGGTCTAATATTAATCCCGAAGGTAGATGTAGAGGTAGCGTGCCGACTGCGATCACATCGACTTTGGAACCGTTTCCCACGCGCATCGTCACCTCGTCCTTAGCCAATCTTCGCTTAATCCGTAGTCCCTGTTTTGAGTTGCAAATATTAGCAACAGAACCAGTATCAAATACCCAGGTGCTACTACGAGCATTAGTAAGGTACACATCAATAACATGTATATCACATATACCTTTGTTCACCTTGCCATCCTTCTTATCCGCCAAATACTTGGGGCAGTTCCGTTTCCAGTGACCAGTCTGCTTGCAGTAGAAGCACTCGGTTTCAGGCTTAGGTCCAGGTTTGGGTTTATTCTCTTGAGTAGCAACTTGCTTGCTATTCTTTTTGAAGTTCCCCTTCTTCTTCCCTTTGCCCTTTTTCTTGAAACTAGTGGTCTTGTTGACCATCAACACTTGATGCTCCTTCTTGATTTCTACCTCCGCAGCTTTTAGCATTGCGAAGAGCTCGGGAATAGTCTTGTTCATCCCTTGCATATTATAGTTCATCACGAAGCTCTTGTAGCTTGGTGGCAGTGATTGGAGAATTCTGTCAATGACGCAATCATCTGGAAGATTAACTCCCAATTGAATCAAGTGATTATTATACCCAGACATTTTGAGTATATGCTCACTGACAGAACTGTTCTCCTCCATCTTGCAGCTATAGAACTTATTGGAGACTTCATATCTCTCAATCCGGGCATTTGCTTGAAATATTAACTTCAACTCCTGGAACATCTCATATGCTCCATGACGTTCAAAACGTCGTTGAAGTCCCGATTCTAAGCCGTAAAGCATGGCACACTGAACTATCGAGTAGTCATCAGCTTTGCTCTGCCAGATGTTCATAACATCCAGCGTTGCTCCTGCAGCAGGCCTGGCACCCAGCGATGCTTCCAGGACGTAATTCTTCTGTGCAGCAATGAGGATAATCCTCAAGTTATGGACCCAGTCCGTGTAATTGCTACCATCATCTTTCAACTTTGCTTTCTCAAGGAACGCATTAAAATTCAACGGAACAACAGCACGAGCCATCTATCTACAAACAAGCATAAACAAGCAAGGTACAAAGTTTCATGATAAATTTAAGTTCAGTTAATTTACTTAAAGAACTCCCACTTAGATAGACATCCCTCTAATCCTCTAAGTGATTACGTGATCCAAATCAACTAAACCATGTCCGATCATCACGTGAACATCACTATGATGATCATATCTACTATAGTTGATCATTACGTGTAGTTTCATTGGTGAACATCACTATGTTGATCATATCTACTATATGATTCACGCTCGACCTTTTGGTCTCCGTGTTCCGAGGCCATATCTGTATATGCTTGGCTCGTCAAGTATAACCTGAGTATTCCGCGTGTGTAACTGTTTTGCACCCATTGTATTTGAACGTAGAGCCTATCACACCCAATCATCACGTGGTGTCTCAGCACGAAGAACTTTCGCAACGGTGCATACTCAGGGAGAACACTTCTTGATAATTAGTGAGAGATCATCTTATAATGCTACCGTCAATCAAAGCAAGATAAGATGCATAAAAGATAAACATCACATGCAATCAATATAAGTGATATGATATGGCCATCATCATCTTGTGCTTGTGATCTCCATCTCCGAAGCACCGTCGTGATCACCATCGTCACCGGCGTGACACCTTGATCTCCATCGAAGCATCGTTGTCGTGTCGCCAAGCTTGTGCTTCCACGACTATCGCTACCGTTTAGTGATAAAGTAAAGCATTACATCACGATTGCATTGCATACAATAAAGCGACAACCATATGGCTCCTGCCAGTTGCCGATAACTCGGTTACAAAATATGATCATCTCATACAATAAAATTCAGCATCATGTCTTGACCATATCACTGTTGGAAATATGCCCTAGAGGCAATAATAAAAGCATTATTATTATATTTCCTTGTTCATGATAATTGTCTTTATTCATGCTATAATTGTGTTATCCGGAAATCGTAATATATGTGTGAATAATAGACACCAACATGTCCCTAGTAAGCCTCTAGTTGACTAGCTCGTTGATCAACAGATAGTCATGGTTTCCTGACTATGGACATTGGATGTCATTGATAACGAGATCACATCATTAGGAGAATGATGTGATGGACAAGACCCAATCCTAAACATAGCATAAGATCATATAGTTCGTTTGCTAGAGTTTTCCAATGTCAAGTATCTTTTCCTTAGACCATGAGATCGTGTAACTCCCGGATACCGTAGGAGTGCTTTGGGTATACCAAACGTCACAACGTAACTGGGTGACTATAAAGGTATACTACGGGTATCTCCGAAAGTGTCTGTTGGGTTGACACGGATCAAGACTGGGATTTGTCACTCCGTATGACGGAGAGGTATCACTGGGCCCACTCGGTAATGCATCATCATAATGAGCTTAAAGTGACCAAGTGTCTGGTCACGGGATCATGCATTATGGTACGAGTAAAGTGACTTGCCGGTAACGAGATTGAACGAGGTATTGGGATACCGACGATTGAATCTCGGGCAAGTAACATACCGATTGACAAAGGGAATTGTATACGGGGTTGCTTGAATCCTCGACATTGTGGTTCATCCGATGAGATCATCGAGGAACATGTGGGAGCCAACATGGGTATCCAGATCCCGCTGTTGGTTATTGACCGGAGATTCGTCTCGGTCATGTCTACATGTCTCCCGAACCCGTAGGGTCTACACACTTAAGGTTCGGTGACGCTAGGGTTGTAGGGATATGTATATGCAGTAACCCGAATGTTTTTCGGAGTCCCGGATGAGATCCTGGACGTCACGAGGAGTTCCGGAATGGTCCGGAGGTAAAGAATTATATATAGGAAGTACTATTTCGGGCATCGGGACAAGTTTCGGGGTCACCGGTATTGTACCGGGACCACTGGAAGGGTCCCGGGGGTCCACCGGGTGGGGCCACCTGTCCCGGGGGGGCACATGGGCTGTAGGGGGTGTTGGCCTACATGGGCCAAGGGCACCAGCCCCAAGAGGCCCATGCGCCTAGGGTTTCAAGGAGGGAAGAGTCCTAGGAGGGGAAGGCACCTCCTAGGTGCCTTGGGGAGGAGGGATTCCTCCCCTTGGCCGCACCCCCCTAGGAGATTAGATCTCCTAGGGCCGGCGCCCCCCCTTTTTGGCCCTCCTATATATAGTGGGGGAGATGGAGGACTTCTTACCTTTTGCCTTGGTGCCTCCCTCTCCCTCTCCAACACCTCCTCCTCCTCCATAGTGCTTGGCGAAGCCCTGCCGGAGTACTGCAGCTCCATCACCACCACGCCGTCGTGCTGCTGCTGGAGCCATCTCCCTCAACCTCTCCTTTCCCCTTGCTGGATCAAGAAGAAGGAGACGTTACGCTGACCGTACGTGTGTTGAACGCGGAGGTGCCATCCGTTCGGTGCTAGGATCTCCGGTGATTTGGATCACGTCGAGTACGCCTTCCTCATCCCCGTTCTTTGAACGCTTCCGCGCGTGATCTACAAAGGTATGTAGATGCAATCCAATCACTCATTGCTAGATGAACTCCTAGATGGATCTTGGTGAAACCGTAGGAAAATTTTTGTTTTCTGCAACGTTCCCCAACAGTGGTATCAGAGCTAGGTCTATGCGTAGTTCTCTTGCACTAGTAGAACACAATTTGTTGTGGGCGTTGATGTTGTCAACTTTCTTGCCGCTACTAGTCTTATCTTGCTTCAACGGTATTGTGGGATGAAGCGGCCCGGACCAACCTTACACGTACGCTTACGTGAGACCGGTTCCACCGACTAACATGCACAAGTTGCATAAGGTGGCTGGCGGGTGTCTGTCTCTCTTACTTTAGTTGGAGCGGATTCGATGAAAAGGGTCCTTATGAAGGGTAAATAGAAGTTGACAAATCACGTTGTGGCTTTCACGTAGGTAAGAAAACGTTCTTGCTAGAACCCTGTTTCAGCCACGTAAAACTTGCAACAACAATTAGAGGACGTCTAACTTGTTTTTGCAGCAAGTGCTTTGTGATATGATATGGCCAAAGTTGTGATGAATGATGAATGATATATATGTGATGTATGAGATGTTCATGCTATTGTAATAGGAATCACGACTTGCATGTCGATGAGTATGACAACCGGCAGGAGCCATAGGAGTTGTCTTTATTTTTGTATGACCTGCGTGTCATTGAGAAACGCCATGTAAATTACTTTACTTTATTGCTAAACGCGTTAGCCATAGTAGTAGAAGTAATAGTTGGCGAGCAACTTCATGGAGACACAATGATGGAGATCATGATGATGGAGATCATGGTGTCATGCCGGTGACAAGATGATCATGGAGCCCCAAGATGGAGATCAAAGGAGCTATGTGATATTGGCCATATCATGTCACTATTATTATTTTGATTGCATGTGATGTTTATCATGTTTTTCATCTTGTTTACTTAGAACGACGGTAGTAAATAAGATGATCCCTCATAATAATTTCAAGAAAGTGTTCCCCCTAACTGTGCACCGTTGCGACAGTTCGTTGTTTCGAAGCACCACGTGATGATCGGGTGTGATAGATTCTAACGTTCACATACAACGGGTGTAAGACAGATTTACACATGCAAAACACTTAGGTTGTCTTGACGAGCCTAGCATGTACAGACATGGCCTCGGAACACAGAAGACCGAAAGGTCGAGCATGAGTCGTATAGAAGATACGATCAACATGAAGATGTTCACCGACGTTGACTAGTCCGTCTCACGTGATGATCGGACATGGCCTAGCTAACTCGGATCATGTTATACTTAGATGACTAGAAGAGGGATGTCTATCTAAGTGGGAGTTCATTATAATTTGATTAGATGAACTTAATTATCATGAACTTAGTCTAAAATCTTTACAATATGTCTTGTAGATCAAATGGCCAACGTAGTCCTCAACTTCAACGCGTTCCTAGAGAAAACCAAGCTGAAAGACGATGGCAGCAACTACACGGACTGGGTCCAGAACCTGAGGATCATCCTCATAGCTGCCAAGAAAGATTATGTCCTACAAGCACCGCTGGGTGACGCACCTGTTCTCCCTGTAGAACAAGACGTTATGAACGCTTGGCAGGCACGTACCGATGAATACTCCCTCGTTCAGTGCGGCATGCTTTACAGCTTAGAGCCGAGGCTCCAAAAGCGTTTTGAGAGACACGGAGCATATGAGATGTTCGAAGAGCTGAAAATGGTTTTCCAAGCTCATGCCCGGGTCGAGAGATATGAAGTCTCCGACAAATTCTTCAGCTGTAAGATGGAGGAAAACAGTTCTGTCAGTGAGCACATACTCACTATGTCTGGGTTGCATAACCGCTTGACTCGGCTGGGAGTTAATCTCCCGGATGACGCGGTCATCGACAGAATCCTTCAGTCGCTTCCACCAAGCTACAAGAGCTTTGTGATGAACTTCAATATGCAGGGGATGGAAGAGACCATTCCTGAAGTATTTGCAATGCTGAAATCAGCAGAGGTAGAAGTCAAAAAGGAACATCAAGTGTTGATGGTGAATAAAACCACTAAGTTCAAGAAGGGCAAGGGAAAGAAAGCTTTCAAGAAGGACGGCAAGGGAGTTGCCGCGCCCGGCAAGCAAGCTGCCGGGAAGAAGCCAAAGAATGGACCCAAGCCCGAGACTGAGTGCTTTTATTGCAAGGAGAGTGGTCACTGGAAGCGGAACTGCCCCAAATACTTAGCGGACAAGAAGGCCGGCAAAGCAAAAGGTATATGTGATATACATGTAATTGATGTGTACCTTACCAGTACTCGTAGTAGCTCCTGGGTATTTGATACCGGTGCCGTTGCTCACATTTGTAACTCAAAACAGGAGCTGCGAAATAAACGAAGACTGGCGAAGGACGAGGTGACGATGCGCGTCGGGAATGGTTCCAAGGTCGATGTGATCGCCGTCGGCACGCTGCCTCTTCATTTACCTATGGGATTAGTTTTAAACCTCAATAATTGTTATTTAGTGCCAAGTTTGAGCATGAACATTGTATCAGGATCTCGTTTAATACGAGATGGCTACTCATTTAAATCCGAGAATAATGGTTTTTCTATTTATATGAGAGATATGTTTTATGGTCATGCTCCGATGGTGAATGGTTTATTCTTAATGAATCTTGAGCGTAATGCTACACATGTTCATAGTGTGAGTACCAAAAGATGCAAGGTTGATAATGATAGTCCCACATACTTGTGGCACTGCCGCCTTGGTCACATAGGTGTCAAACGCATGAAGAAGCTCCATGCTGATGGACTTTTAGAATCTCTTGATTACGAATCATTTGACACGTGCGAACCATGCCTCATGGGTAAAATGACCAAGACTCCATTCTCAGGAACAATGGAGCGAGCAACCAACTTATTGGAAATCATACATACTGATGTGTGCGGTCCAATGAGTGTTGAGGCTCGCGGTGGCTATCGTTATGTTCTCACCCTCACTGATGACTTAAGTAGATATGGGTATGTCTACTTAATGAAACACAAGTCTGAAACCTTTGAAAAGTTCAAGGAATTTCAGAGTGAGGTTGAGAATCAACGTGACAGGAAAATCAAGTTCCTACGATCAGATCGTGGAGGAGAATACTTGAGTCACGAGTTTGGCACACACTTAAGAAAATGTGGAATAGTTTTACAACTCACGCCGCCTGGAACACCTCAACGTAATTGTGTGTCCGAACGTCGTAATCGCACTCTATTGGATATGGTGCGATCTATGATGTCTCTTGCCGATTTACCGCTATCTTTTTGGGGCTATGCTTTAGAGACTGCCGCATTCACTTTAAATAGGGCTCCATCGAAATCCGTTGAGACGACACCGTTTGAATTATGGTTTGGGAAGAAACCTAAGCTGTCGTTTCTAAAGGTTTGGGGATGCGATGCTTATGTCAGGAAACTTCAACCTGAAAAGCTCGAACCCAAGTCGGAAAAATGCGTCTTCATAGGATACCCTAAAGAAACTATTGGGTATACCTTCTACCTCAGATCCGAAGGCAAGATCTTTGTTGCCAAGAATGGGTCCTTTCTAGAGAAAGAGTTTCTCTCGAAAGAAGTAAGTGGGAGGAAAGTAGAACTTGATGAAGTATTACATCTTGAACCGGAAAATGGCGCAACTCAAGAAAATGTTCCTGAGGTGCCTGCACCGACAAGAGAGGAAGATAATGATGATGATCAAGATACTTCTGATCAAGCTCCTACTGAAATTCGAAGGTCCACAAGGGCATGTTCCGCACCAGAGTGGTACGGCAACCCTGTCTTAGAAATCATGTTGTTAGACAACGGTGAACCTTCGAACTATGAAGAAGCGATGGCGGGCCCGGATTCCGACAAATGGCTGGAAGCCATGAAATCCGAGATAGGATCCATGTATGAAAACGAAGTATGGACTTTGACTGACTTGCCCGTAGAGCGGCGAGCCATAGAAAATAAATGGATCTTTAAGAAGAAGACAGACGCGGATGGTAATGTGACCATCTATAAAGCTCAGCTTGTCGCTTAGGGTTATCGACAAGTTCAAGGGGTTGACTATGATGAGACTTTCTCACCGGTAGCAAAGTTGAAGTCCGTCCGAATCATGTTAGCGATTGCCGCATTCTATGATTATGAAATATGGCAAATGGACGTCAAAACGGCATTCCTTAATGGCTTCCTTAAGGAAGAATTGTATATGATGCAGCCAGAAGGTTTGTCGATCCTAAGAATGCTTACAAGGTGTGCAAGCTCCAACGCTCGATTTATGGGCTGGTGCAAGCATCTCGGAGTTGGAACATTCGCTTTGATGAGATGATCAAAGCGTTTGGGTTTACACAGACTTATGGAGAAGCCTGTGTTTACAAGAAAGTGAGTGGGAGCTCTGTAGCATTTCTCATATTATATGTAGATGACATACTTTTGATGGGAAATGATATAGAACTCTTGGACAGCATAAAGGCCCACTTGAATAAGAGTTTTTCAATGAAGGACCTTGGAGAAGCTGCTTATATATTAGGCATCAAGATCTACAGAGATAGATCAAGACGCCTCATAGGTCTTTCACAAAGCACATACCTTGATAAGATATTGAAGAAGTTCAATATGGATCAATCTAAGAAGGGGTTCTTGCCTGTATTACAAGGTGTGAAATTGAGCTCAGCTCAATGTCCGACCACGGCAGAAGATATAGAAGAGATGAGTGTCATCCCGTATGCCTCGGCCATAGGGTCTATTATGTATGCCATGCTGTGCACCAGACCTGATGTAAACCTTGCCGTAAGTTTGGTAGGAAGGTACCAAAGTAATCCCGGCAAGGAACACTGGACAACGGTCAAGAATATCCTGAAGTACCTGAAAAGGACTAAGGAAATGTTTTTCGTTTATGGAGGTGACGAAGAGCTCGTCGTAAAGGGTTACGTCGACGCTAGCTTCGACACAGATCTGGATGACTCTAAGTCACAAACCGGATACGTGTATATTTTGAATGGTGGGGCAGTAAGCTGGTGCAATTGCAAGCAGAGCGTCGTGGCGGGATCTACATGTGAAGCGGAGTACATGGCAGCCTCGGAGGCAGCACATGAAGCAATTTGGGTGAAGGAGTTCATCACCGACCTAGGAGTCATACCCAATGCATCGGGGCCGATCAAGCTCTTCTGTGACAACACTGGAGCTATTGCTCTTGCCAAGGAGCCCAGGTTTCACAAGAAGACAAGGCACATCAAGCGTCGCTTCAACTCCATTCGTAAAAATGTTCAAGATGGAGACATAGATATTTGTAAAGTGCACACGGACCTGAATGTAGCAGATCCGTTGACTAAACCTCTCCCTAGAGCAAAACATGATCAACACCAGAATTCCATGGGTGTTCGATTCATCACAATGTAACTAGATTATTGACTCTAGTGCAAGAGGGAGACCGTTGGAAATATGCCCTAGAGGCAATAATAAAAGCATTATTATTATATTTCCTTGTTCATGATAATTGTCTTTATCCATGCTATAATTGTGTTATCCGGAAATCATAATACATGTGTGAATAATAGACATCAACATGTCCCTAGTAAGCCTCTAGTTGACTAGCTCGTTGATCAATGGATAGTCATGGTTTCCTGACTATGGACATTGGATGTCATTGATAACGAGATCACATCATTAGGAGAATGATGTGATGGACAAGACCCAATCCTAAACATAGCATAAGATCGTATAGTTCGTTTGCTAGAGTTTTCCAATGTCAAGTATCTTTTCCTTAGACCATGAGATCGTGTAACTCCCGGATACCATAGGAGTGCTTTCGGTATACCAAACGTCACAACGTAACTGGGTGACTATAAAGGTATACTACGGGTATCTCCGAAAGTGTCTGTTGGGTTGACACGGATCAAGACTGGGATTTGTCACTCCGTATGACGGAGAGGTATCACTGGGCCCACTCGGTAATGCATCATCATAATGAGCTCAAAGTGACCAAGTGTCTGGTCACGGGATCATGCATTATGGTACGAGTAAAGTGACTTGCCGGTAACGAGATTGAGCGAGGTATTGGGATACCGACGATCGAATCTCGGGCAAGTAACATACCGATTGACAAAGGGAATTGTATACGGGGTTGCTTGAATCCTCGACATCGTGGTTCGTCCGATGAGATCATCGAGGAACATGTGGGAGCCAACATGGGTATCCAGATCCCGCTGTTGGTTATTGACCGGAGATTCGTCTCGGTCATGTCTACATGTCTCCCGAACCCGTAGGGTCTACACACTTAAGGTTCGGTGACGCTAGGGTTGTAGGGATATGTATATGCAGTAACCCGAATGTTGTTCGGAGTCCCGGATGAGATCCTGGACGTCACGAGGAGTTCCGGAATGGTCCGGAGGTAAAGAATTATATATAGGAAGTACTATTTCGGGCATCGGGACAAGTTTCGGGGTCACCGGTATTGTACCGGGACCACCGGAAGGGTCCCGGGGGTCCACCGGGTGAGGCCACCTGTCCCGGGGGGGCACATGGGCTGTAGGGGGTGCGCCTTGGCCTACATGGGCCAAGGGCACCAGCCCCAAGAGGCCCATGCGCCTAGGGTTTCAAGGAGGGAAGAGTCCTAGGAGGGGAAGGCACCTCCTAGGTGCCTTGGGGAGGAGGGATTCCTCCCCTTGGCCGCACCCCCCTAGGAGATTAGATCTCCTAGGGCCGGCTCCCCCCCTTTTGGCCCTCCTATATATAGTGGGGGATATGGAGGACTTCTTACCTTTTGCCTTGGTGCCTCCCTCTCCCTCTCCAACACCTCCTCCTCCTCCATAGTGCTTGGCGAAGCCCTGCCGGAGTACTGCAGCTCCATCACCACCACGCCGTCGTGTTGCTGCTGGAGCCATCTCCCTCAACCTCTCCTTTCCCCTTGCTGGATCAAGAAGAAGGAGACGTTACGCTGACCGTACGTGTGTTGAACGCGGAGGTGCCGTCCGTTCGGTGCTAGGATCTCCGGTGATTTGGATCATGTCGAGTACGCCTTCCTCATCCCCGTTCTTTGAACGCTTCTGCGCGTGATCTACAAAGGTATGTAGATGCAATCCAATCACTCGTTGCTAGATGAACTCCTAGATGGATCTTGGTGAAACCGTAGGAAAATTTTTGTTTTCTGCAACGTTCCCCAACAATCACATCACAGCATGCCCTGCAAAAACAAGTTAGACGTCCTCTACTTTGTTGTTGCAGGTTTTACGTGGCTGCTACGGGCTTAAGCAAGAACTAATCTTACCTACGCATCAAAACCACAATGATAGTTTGTCAAGTTGGTGTTGTTTTAACCTTCGCAAGGACCGGGCATAGCCACACTTGGTTCAACTAAAGTTGGAGAAACTGTCACCCACAAGCCACCTCTGTGCAAAGCACGTCGGGGGAACCGGTCTCGTGTAAGCGTACGCGTAATGTCGGTCTGGGCCGCTTCATCCAACAATACCGCCGAACCAAAGTATGACATGCTGGTAAGCAGTATGACTTATATCACCCACAACTCACTTGTGTTCTACTCGTGCATATAACATCAACATATAAAACCTAGGCTCGGATGCCACTATTGGGGAACGTAGTAATTTCAAAAAAATTCCTACGCACACGCAAGATCATGGTGATGCATAGCAACGAGAGGGGAGAGTATGATCTACGTACCTTGTAGATCGACAACGGAAGTGTTTGGTTGATGTAGTCGTACGTCTTCACGGCCCGACCGATCAAGCACCGAAACTATGGCACCTCCGAGTTTTAGCACACGTTCAGCTCGATGACGATCCCCGGACTCCGATCCAGCAAAGTGTCGGGGAAGAGTTCCGTCAGCACGACGGCGTGGTGATGATCTTGATGTACTACTGCAGCAGGGCTTCGCCTAAACTCCGCTACAATATTATCGAGGACTATGGTGGAAGGGGGCACCGCACACGGCTAAGAATATGATCACGTGGATCAACTTGTGTGTCTCTGGGATGCCCCTGCCTCCGTATATAAAGGACTAAAGGGGGGGGTGCGGCCGGCCTAGGAGAGGCGCGCCAGGAGAGTCCTACTCCCTCTGGGAGTAGGATTCCCCCCCCCCCCAATCCTAGTTGGAATAGGATTCGCGGAGGGGGGAATAGAGAGAAAGGGGCCGGACCCCTCTCCTTGTCCTATTCGGACCAAGGGAGGGGAGGGGCGCGCGGCCCATGTAGGGCTGCCTCTTCTCTTTTCCACTAAGGCCCATCATGGCCTATATAGCTCCCGGGGGGTTCCGGTAACCTCCCGGTACTCCGGTAAAATCCCGATTTCACCCGGAACACTTCCGATATCCAAACATAGGCTTCCAATATATCAATCTTTCTGTCTCGACAATTTCGAGACTCCTCGTCATGTCCGTGATCACATCCGGGACTCTGAACAACCTTCGGTACATCAAAATGCATAAACTCATAATATAACTATCATCGTAACCTTAAGCGTGCGGACCCTACGGGTTCGAGAACAATGCAGACATGACCGAGACATGTCTCCGGTCAATAACCAATAGCGGGACCTGGATGCCCATATTGGCTCCTACATATTCTACGAAGATCTTTATCGGTCAGACCGCATAACAACATACGTTGTTCCCTTTGTCATCGGTATGTTACTTGCCCGAGATTCGATCGTCGGTATTCCAAATACCTAGTTCAATCTCGTTACCGGCAAGTCTCTTTACTCGTTCTGTAATACATCATCCCGCAACTAACTCATTAGTTGCAATGCTTGCAAGGCTTAAGTGATGTGCATTACCGAGAGGGCCCAGAGATACCTCTCCGACAATCGGAGTGACAAATCCTAATCTCGAAATACGCCAACCCAACATGTACCTTTGGAGACACCTGTAGAGCTCCTTTATAATCACCCAGTTACGTTGTGACGTTTGGTAGCACACAAAGTGTTCCTCCGGCAAACGGGAGTTGCATAATCTCATAGTCATAGGAACATGTATAAGTCATGAAGAAAGCAATAGCAACATACTAAACGATCGGGTGCTAAGCTAATGGAATGGGTCATGTCAATCAGATCATTCACTTAATGATGTGATCCCGTTAATCAAATAACAACTCATTGTTCATGGTCAGGAAACATAACCATCTTTGATTAACGAGCTAGTTAAGTAGAGGCATACTAGTGACACTTTGTTTGTCTATGTATTCACACATGTATTATGTTTCCGGTTAATACAATTCTAGCATGAATAATAAACATTTATCATGATATAAGGAAATAAATAATAACTTTATTATTGCCTATAGGGCATATTTCCTTCAAATCGAGCATGTCGGTTAAGTCTTCGATAGTGGCTATGAAGTGGGTGGCGGGTGGGAAGCAAAATTCCATGTCCTCAGCTTCTAGTTCGAACCGGATATAGTTCGGCTGTGAATCCCCTGCTAAGGATAGATTTTTTAATGAGTTCAACACATCGCCCAAAGGTGAGTGCCTGAAGATGTCTGCGGCGCTGAATTCGGCGATCGATGACCGATCATGCTCGACATGTGCGGACGCACATAGTTCGGAACTTATAATCGGAAACGATTCCGAGGTTCCGGTGACACAGGCATTACCGGAAGTTAGGTCTGTGTGCGGCTCCAACGCCGTGGAGTCTACGGCTTCCGTGGCGGGGTTGAGCTTCCTGTCCTCGGATGGCGCGACCTGCTCCGGATCTAAGGCCAGAGCGGCTACAGTGCAATTTCCTGAGTATGGCCCAAGGATAGATCTAAGTCATGTTCATTGAGGTGACGGGGAGCGATTACCGTGGTATCAAATCCGTTGAAGATCAAGTCTCCATGGATATCCGCGACTTAGTTCAAGCTCCCGAATCTGACCTGACGGCCAGGGGCGTATCTATCGATTTGCTCCAGATGGTGAAGCGAGTTGGCACGCAGTGCGAAGCCGCCGAACACGAAGATCTGTCCGGGGAGGAAGACTTCCCTTTGGACAGCATCGTTGTAGATGATTGAAGGAGCCATCAAACCTCTTGACGACGACACAGTGGAACTCTCAATGAAAGCACCAATGTCGGTGTCAAAACCGGCGGATCTCGGGTAGGGGGTCCCGAACTGTGCGTCTAAGGTCGGTGGTAACATGAGACAGGGGACACAATGTTTACCCAGGTTCGGGCCCTCTCTATAGAGGTAATACCCTACTTCCTGCTTGATTGATCTTGATGAATATGAGTATTATAAGAGTTTATCTACCATGAGATCGTAATGGCTAAACCCTAAAAGTCTAGCTTGACTATGATTATGAGGATGTCTCTACGGACCTAGCCCTCCGGTTTATATAGACACAGGAGGGATCTAGGGTTACATAAGGTCGGTTACAGATAAAGGAATCTTCACATTTGATCGCCAAGCTTTCCTTCCATGCTAAGGAGAGTCCTATCCGGACACAGGCAGAGTCTTCGGTCTTTGTATCTTCACGATCCATTAGTCCGGCCCATATCCAATAGGTCGGACGTCCGAGGACCCCTTAGTCCAGGACTCCCTCATAGACCACACAGAAAAACAAAATTCCGGCCCAACAACAACAAAAATCTACCATTTAGAAATACATATTTGTATCTTTTATGAGCCACATGTGAAAGTATAATGTTGTAAATTTTTGCACATGTGTTGCACACATGTGCATGTGTATTCACAAAAAAATCGATCTTTTGCGTTGTGTAAAATGGTATTTTAATATCAAGCTCACAGAGCTTGGCCTCCATTAGCATTTGCCAAGTTGTCCACCTGCTATCTATCATGTGTTTGTATTTAAACTGCATACTAGACTCCGCACCGCTATTTTACTCCAACTAAACCAATCATGCTAAAGCAGTCGGCATAAAGGACCACTAACCTTTCTTTGTAAATTAATGAAAACTTAACCAAACGAAACCCAGTTAATGACGAGCGGCAAAGTGCGTGTATTCGCTAGTGCCATGTTAAAACATTTTGCCATCCAATGAGATACATCATCCGGTTGTCGGAATCCCATAAACCAAAGGCAAACTTGTAGCAGGATTGGGGGAGTTCGAACATGCTATGGACACGACTAGCTCAGCCTCGATCCCCACCACAACCTCGCCCTTTCTCTTCCTCCCTCCTCTCTACTCTCTTTATTGGACAAAGGAGAGACATTTGATGGATACGGTTGGATGAACGGCTCCTCCTAAAGCTATCCACATACACGTCCAGATATGCCCACAAATGTTTTGCATGTCTAATTTGATGCATGACGTTGGATATTCCTTAGCCTTCTTAAAAAGAAAAATGCTTTCATCCAACCGTGTGATTTCTTTATGAAATCAGCTGCCTCCAACACAACACATGTGTCTGACGGACCCCACGTAACTATCCATCTTATCCTATCGAGAATCTTCGTCCAACTGTTGGTTGTCTTCCCGAGCGCTACTTTCTCTCCTTTCTATCTCACATCTCTCTCTTTTTTTAATCCAGATCGATGAGGTGGCACTGGCTGCGACCATCGCCACTTCCACAACCTTGCTCCCCCTCTCCTCCTCCTCCTTCCGCTCACCACCGATGCTTCAAGCTCCGTTGACCATCACCTAATGTTGTAAGCCCACATCATTGCCGCTCGCTGCTGCGAGCAAGTAATCACGTCATGTCGGTGATAGGATGCACGGGGACGGCGTGCTGGCAGCCTATCACAATGGCGTTGATGCTGCAACTCAATATGGGACCGGCCGTAATTCGCAGCACTACCTGTCGCTGCCACGGGGTGTCGCTTCATTGCAATGTCGCCGTACGCCTAGCAACACTGTCGGCATCGCGACAGTCACAACATGGACAATGTTCATTGCTAGCCCGACCCGCCACACCCCCACAACAGCGCCTGATGCTGCAGGCAAGTACTCAAGAATGAGGCGACCACGTCACAACAGCGGCTCACGGCACAACGGCCCCCTTGCAGGAGCGACGCCAGATCAGAGTCCCCAATGAACTGCCCTCTTTACCTCATACGCCAACGAGCGGCCTTTGGTAGCACCCTGCAGCCGGCCAGGCAGGATCCATCAGTTGATCTTTGCAGCACCCTCACGGTGAATCCTTGTAGAGACCTCTCTGTCGAACATTGCAACACCAGTGTCTGACTTGCAGCGTGTGGGCGACTCCTACGGCGACCAACAAGTAGCATTGACGCCGCGTATGCAGCACCAGCGCCCCAGCTAGTGGTTGGCTTGCCCAGCCCGTCGGCGGCTTGCTACCGTGGGCGGAGCTTGCAGTAGCAGGAGCAGCGTGGTGTTGTCGTGCTTGTTGCAATGGGTCGTTGACAGCAACAATGGTTGTGCGGTGGGTGTTGCTCAGGTCCTCGGATTTGGTGGCCGGCGGCGAGTTTGTAGCATTGACCGTTTAGAACGAGAAGGATTGAGACAGAGAGAGAGAGAGACGAGAGCAAGAGAAAAGGATGACGAACTAGGGATGTTTTGTAATCACTGATTGGGAGCCATGTGTAGGTGGAGATGGAAAGCGATGAAAGAGAAGAATCAAGTGGCTCAAATCCATCCAAAAGGGCAAATCAGACGGCTATCTAAGCGGTTGATCCTTGCACAACCAGCTAACGCCTAGCAGTCTTCCTTAAAAAATGATGATATTTTTGGTCTTGTCATATGGTTATCATATGGTCTTCTCCTAAACACCATTTTTCCATGATAAAGAATTACCAAAATAACAATACTACATTTTATCAAATAAATAAATAAATAATACTACATTTATCCAAAAATAATAAGTTGCCGATTTATTGGCCTAATTAAACACCAACCAATTCCCATCGAGCGCACGCTATTCGCCAGTTCACTTGCCTTTTTTCACATCAACAAAAAAAAAGAGCTCCACGTCCATAAATAGGCGCACGTGATCGTCCTTCTGCAGGTGTCCGGCGGCTCTGACATCTGAAGTCCGGCCAGGGGCCAGCAATGGGATGCTCCAGCTCGACGCTTGCGCGCGGCGGCGTAGACATGTCGGCGCTGCCGGCGCCGGCGCGGCCAGAGAGGCGGCATAGCCTTCCTTCACGCGCCGCCTCGGCGCTGGGCTCCCACGGCCTCTGCCGCGGCCGGCACGACGGCCTGCACCCCTACACGAGGTTGCCGCTCGAAGAGACGGTAAAGGGCGAAGCCGAATACGGAGCACCGTCAGCGGAGGCGAAGGCCGCTTCCTTCAGTGGGGATGCGGCGGCGTGGCCTGCGGAGGGCCGCGCGCCGGTCAAGCTATCGCCGGCCGGAATTCTTGAGGGCGCAGCATCGGCAACGTCGAGCACAGCGCATTGGACCGCATCAGCGACTTCGAGCACGCCGCAATTTTCAGCTTCGCCGAGTTGGTTCCGTGGAGAATCATCGTCGCCGCCACCGCCGGTGCAGTTTGTGGCGCCTGACTTTGACCCAGCGATCCTGTCCCTGTTCCGCGAGGCCTTGGTGGGACAGTCACCGTCTCACCCGGCGGTTCTCTTCCCAGAGAATGAGGCCACGACCCTGCGGGAGACGGCCGCCTTGGACGAGGCGGTGCCGCCGGCCGCCCGGGACATGCCGGAGGTGACCGGCTTGGTTCGCGCGCGTGTCGACGAGTTCCACAAGAAGCTGGAGGAGATGAAGGAGATGAAGGAAGCTGAGGCCCAGAGCGCCACCCGCGACGCCACGGACGAGGTGGCGGCGCCTCCTCCGAGGAAGGCGGTGGTAGTGTACTTCACCAGCATCCGCGGCGTGCGCAAGACGTTCGCGGACGGCGCGGCCGTGCGCGCCATCCTGTTCTCCTACCGCGTGCGCGTGGACGAGCGCGACGTGTCCATGCACGCCGCCTTCAAGGACGAGCTCCGCAACCTCGTCAGCCTCGCCGCGGGGGGCGGGCACGTGCTCCCCCGCGTTTTCGTCTTGGGCGATGGCGAGCAGCAGCAAGACCTTGGGGGCGCCGACGAGGTGAGCGCGCTGCACGAGAGCGGCGAGCTCGCTCACGCGCTGGCCGGGTGCGAGACGGTGGCGGCGCTCCTCCCCCCGTGCGTCGGGTGCGGTGACTTGCGGTTCCTGCCCTGCGACAGGTGCTTCGGCAGCTGCAAGCTCTTCGCCGGCGACGAGGGTGGGTGCGTGGGTGACATGTTCGAGGAGTGCACGCACTGCAACGAGAACGGGCTCATCAGGTGCCCGGTCTGCTGCCTCTGACGGCCACAGCTAAGAGTTTCATGTGCCAGATTAGTGTCAGACTGAGAGACTCGCTACGTTCTCGTAGGCTACAATTAGCCTCACTTTACCGTGCTGCCAGAGAAGCTGCCTTTTGGTTTTCTCCTGGTCAGCAATATCTTAGTTTGTTCGTGGATGGATGTGTTCTTGGAATCGCAGTTATCCCGGACCTTTCTATGCTCCAGGCGCCCGGTCCCGGAAGAGGGCTCTCGTGACTCCAAGTCATGGCCCATTGTTTCACTTGTTGTTTGCTTGGTGTAATCCGGGCTGTGTTGTTGTAATGCAACATCTTGTATCCTGCCTATTTTCTTTCCTTCTTTCCTTTCGTGTGGTGTTGTATTTGTCTGCAAGGACGTCATTAATTTGACGCCAGGCCGCAGGCCTTCTTTCTAAAAAAGAAATTATCCTGGATCTTAGAAGTCTAGGCATTTTTCTGTCTGTTTGATGTTTGCCAGCTTGGTGATTAGTTTGATTTGCTCCTATATTTTGGGAAGCAAAAATCATTTGGGAGATGGTTGTTTTCATACTAGTATCAAGTCATTTGTGAGTAAATACATTTTAGTAGCTCAATTAAATGTTGACAGAGGACAAACCAGTTGGTACTACCCAGGAAAAGAAGGGAAGCCCTGCTAGCTTCTGCAGTAAAATCATCTCCTAAGACTATTTACCTGTTCATCTAGCATGATAAATAGATACAGTCAGCTACGTTAGCAGAACCAGAAATGAGGAGACATGAGTCTGTTATTGCTTGAGGTGTTAAAACATGTTTATAGCTTAACTTCTTGCTTCTTTATCCTGATTCGTACTTTCCTTCCCGGTCTAAAATGATTATTCTAAGTTGTTAGTTTATCTTCCTCTCTTATGAACAAAATGTTTTTTCACAACGGAAGTAATGGAATGCACAAATTACTGAAGCCGCGGAGATTCTTATAGTAGATACCATGGAGAAACCTTTAATCGCAATGGACTTTGTGAACAGCTTCAGAGGAACTGCGCAAGATATGCCCATTTTTTGAATTTGTGATTTTTTTGAATTTATGACCATTTTCCTTAAACCACAAACATCTTTTTCAAAATTGTAAATTTATGTTGAATTCAAGAACTCTTTTGGATTCATGTTTTTTTCATAAAAAGTTGAACCTTTTTAATTCATACAATTATTTGAATTTTGAAACATTCTTTTAAATAAGAAACCAGCCTGGGTAAAG